>NW_010299014.1:0-22766 GCF_000700745.2 Antrostomus carolinensis | reverse complement strand
TTCCTGCTCTCCAAAAACCTCAGCGTGGTAGGCAGGGAGCAGAGCTGGCAATGCAACCGGTGCCTCTGACTGCCAGATGTCTGTGTCATAAACATCCAGACACCTACACCAGATACTGTCTGGACCCTGAGGAAGATACTGACTGAGTGCTGTAGAGTGGACGTACAGAGAAGGGACAGCTTCCAGTTGAAAGAGTCGATGCCCACGCACATAAATCTGTGCCGAGTTCATCTTTTAGATGCTGAAGTAGACAGCTGACACTTCTGACAGCCAGTAAGCCTACTGTTGACTATCATCTGACAAAATAATTCAGGAGGTGGCATTCACCAATTTGAAAGCTCTTCCCCATCGCCTCTGTGAGTAGCAGATACATAAGACATCACACCTTGTGTTTTCTGGCCTCAGTAGCATCTGAGTTATGCCAATGATGCTGCCCATAGTATCTGTTCTTCTTAATTCTCAATTCACCAATCAGCACCCAAAAAAGGGGGAATCACTTACTCAAAAACTAACAATTTATTTAGACAATAACTGGCCTAACCCCAGTGTTCATGTGTTTGTTATAGTTCTGCCAAGTCTCTTGAAAAGTTACTCCTCCTGACAGCCTGAAGCAAAGCAACATTAAAGTCACTCAATATTTATTGGGCTTTCTGTGTTCAAAATGTTAGTTAAGAGAAGTCACTAAACTTTCCTGCGGCCCTGTAATCAAACAAAAGTTTTTACTTAGTTTTTATTCAGGTTTCAGTGATGAGTTAGCAGATTTTTAGTACATAAGGAGTGGTCAAAAAAAGCAAGATATCCCAACAGCTCTGGGGCTCTAATTAGATTTTGAAAAACTAAGACAATTATTGGAAATTGAAACCAAGCTGAACAGAGTCTATGATGAATTGACATATTAGCTATCAAGTATTAGAACAAGTAGGTTCTGCTAAGTTAAAATTATTGAAGTCCTTTACATAAATGGTACTGATACTGGTGCAAGTGCTTTTGGGTAATCAGTAGAAGAAATAAAAAAAAAAAACAAACCCTACTGGTTTTTATGTAATTTTAATTTACAGGTCTTTGCAGACAGGATATATTGACAAAGGACAATAAGTGTATTTCCTTAAAAATATACTATTAATTTGTAGGGTGCACAAAATATTTAAAAAATTAATACAGTGAAGAGTGTGAATATTTCAAGGTAGGTAGTTATTTTTAGGTGAAAACTCCACACAAGAAACACACTACAGTGAATAGCTCTGAAAATTACTCCCAAAATTGTTTTTAGTAATGTCATTGCAGGGGGGGCAAAATACTTAAAATATAAACAAAGCAGTCATGTTTTTAACAGTTGGGAATTGACATTTTGTGTTATGACAAGTCAGCTAGAAAGAAAAATTGTGTCGAGAGAATAAGTATTATTATATAATGAGATATTTATTTTAACAAGCATATAAAAATCATTTTAAAAATTATGCTTCTACTAACTAAGATGCCACATTTCAATCATTTGATTCTCATGTGAGGAGTGATTAATTCCATTAGAACCCAATTTTTCTGACTGGGCTGAGAAAATACTTGTTAACTTTACATTGTGTATGAAAACCCCTTCTCAAATGTTAAGGAATACAATTTGGTTAATGTGCATACAAGAGTACTAAAACCTGTGTTTTGCTTTGCTTCAGAAATGTAGAAATCTGCAAATGCAATTGCTTTAAAAACACACCATGTTTACAATAAACAACATACACTTTCATGAGTTCCTGTTCATGACAGGAAATCCAACTCCCAAATTTTGGTGGTAGTCTAACAATAAGATATTTCACATGATTTTTAAATCACTTAACAAAAAGCTAATCTTCCATACTCAGATAAATGAAGAGCATTTTAAATCAGATTATTTTTTTTTTAAATATATTCATAGGCTATTGTGTCTGACACAAAAGGAATGTCAATATGTGGTCATATTTTGAGAACATTTCTTGCACTGCCTTAGATGATGATAGGGGACTATGGGGGTGTATTTTCATATCCAGTGAGAAAGCCTAGATGGTTGTCTTTTAGGTTGCTGAACTTCACACTGCAGATTCAAATTTGTGAAGGAGACATCATAGTTATGCTAGCTATTCCTCTAGAGAAGAAAGAAAGACTAAGAAATTTTTTTTGGAAAGAGGAAGGGAAAGGTCTGCTTTTTCTTTTCTTGGTCTCACACAATCTGCTAATCTGTTGTGTCTGTCCTAGTGAGAGAGAACAGTTAGCTCTGCACAAGCTCCTTGATGACTCTCTTGCCACCTTGGAAACTAGCATGGACAACTAAAATTGGTGGCCATAACAGCAACAAAGGTGCTTTATGTGCTTCTGTTCCTTAGGCAGACTGGGGCATCACATATATGACTTGCTACTTGGGAATTTTTCAGTTGTACATTTTCCCAGATTTCCATGCTACCTAGAGTTGCTTCTGCATGTTAAATCCCTCTTCATATGCCAGGAGTTCTACTGCAGGCCAACAGTATGGAGAAGCCATGAGAGAGATTGCTGAAATAGTGCTTTCAAATTGTCTCCAACACATTGTGCTACTTTTGGAGGAAAACTTAGGAAAATTCCTCCTTGGGGAATTTGCCGACAAATTTGTAGATATATCTTGGCCATTCTGGAAGTGGGAAAGAGAGAAGAGAGATTTGAAGAAAAATTTAAAAAGGCATCTGGGATTGACAAGGGGACAGAGAAACAAAACTTGCTGTGTGCTTTCTAGAGCATGTTCTGGCACCAGCGTGTAGAACATCATCAACCATTAGAGTGCTTAGATTGCATTTTGCATCTACAGTCTCTGCATAGAGCAGATTGCTACTGTGTCCAGTTTGAGTTTTGGTGAAAGCTGGAGAAAAAGTATGGAGATGATCAAGGCATTTGTGGGGACTACCTAAGAAATTTTTATATGTGAAATGTTCCCACATTGGCATATAATGCATGTATTCATAGCTTGAGTAAAAAAGGCCTGTGCATGTCAATCAGTTGCTAGATACCTGAAACATGGGGTTTGCCTCAGAAAGGAGAGGGTTGTTGTTCATCCTGCTCCTGTGTGGTTTTTTTGGTATCAAGGACTGAAATGGAAAGAAAGGGGAGGGTCACAAGTAGGTCATGACACTTTGGGGATACTTCTGTGTAAAGCAGGTATTGTTGTCAGATGGATACTACTAACTGGGGAAATGGACTAATAAGCACACTCTGATAGTGTGGTAGAGTAAGACATAGCTATTGAAGAAGACAGCAAAATTACCACTGATCTGACTAAAACAAACTTCCTCTGAATGCTCCAGACTAACAATGCATGGACACGTTTTTGCAGAAATAAGCTAAGCAGTCTCTTCACCACTCTCCCAGAGTGAGTGTTTATAGAATGGCGAGGGTGGAGAGCCTGTTCACAGCAATTGTCTCTGCTTCAGCAACGAGAACCACAATTCCTCATGCTCACTCTGCTATGGTACTATAATTATCCCTCAGTACTTGATGACTAATTTGAAGCCAAGCACTCTTAGAGGCTGCCCAAGTAATATTTTAAGTATATTTTTAGAATACATGTTCCTTTGGTTGGAAACAAAACTAATGAAACTGTTAGTTCTTACTACCTACCTCTAATACGCGCTCCGGATACAAATGCAGTGGCATTTGATTCCAGCTTAAGTTTATGAAAAATGCTCTATCCTGGCTATATAGGCTGCAATTTCTATAATCAATAAGGGCACTTTGCATTTCAGTCGTGTATTAATCTGAAGAATTCCGAAGCATGTTGCTAATAAATCTCTGACCCTCTGTGAGAATAAATAGTATGGCTGTTTCTCAAAGAGCTTAGATTAAGGCAAAAAGATACAAAATGGGAAGAGAAATTAGAATTCTTTGAGTCAGCCAGTAAACAGTCCTTTTCCTTTTGCGCACTTTGCAGACAATGAGGTGTGAAATATTAACTTAAACAGTATTTTGCTTTCTGAATCCAACTAAAGTAAAAATCAACAGCTTGTGATGAAAAAATGAAGAATTTATGGTGCACAGTACAGCATAGCAGGTCACAAATATCCTTCCAGTTTCTAAAAGCACGTGATACTTTCCTGTGGCAGAAGCAGGACCTTTATTTTCCCAGCATATACATTTTTTCCCCAGAGGATATCTAGGAGTTTGATATTCCTCTGTGAATACAAAGGAGCCAGAGTTCTTTCTGAATGCAGGTTGCAGGCGGGCAACCTTCAGCAGTTTACACTCCACTGAGAGCAAAATTGTGAATCTCTTATTCCTTGAAAGCACTTGCTCTTCCGTGACCTAGAAGCAGGCCTTCTGTGGTCAGGAGGAATTTATACCTGGAGCCCTGCCAAGAGCCCATTTCGGACTATAGAAATAGCTTTTTATGTATCAGTTTTTCGAGGTGCTTTGACATCGTTTGATGGATTCGCAGCTTCTGGGGCCGTTCTTTTAGGGAAAAGTACAGTCATCTTCATTCAGTTTCTAATATAAAGGCTTAAGGGTAAAGCACTGTAAGTAAAAAATAAACACAAATCTTTTTCATATATTAAGAGACAATAGGAGAAGATAATTTTTGGAAGATGGTTGCAGTGATAGCTATTAAACATAAAAGTTTGCTTTTAAACTTCCAGCTTTACTGATCTACCAGAATCCAAAAGGGGAAGGATCATGTAAATGCCCTGGTTCTTATATTTTTCCCTTATGCATGTGCTGTCAGCCTCTGCAAGGATTGAACAGACCTTTGCACTGACCCTGGGTAACTTTCCTTGTATTTCAATTTTCAGCTCCTACATGAAAAGTCAAGTGAAACACACAAGAAAATTCATAATAAGAAAATGTAAAACTAATAAATTGTTTCAAGATGAATGGTATATAAAACTGGTAAAATGATGAACAATTTGAAAAGGAAATCAGATCTTTTTTTTAAAAAAAATCCACTTTAATGATGTAATACAAAAGTGGCAGGCTAACAGAAAGGAAGTTTTCTTTCTTAATATCTTGAAATAATTCTATAAAGGCATATATTTGCAGGTTTAACTTGCTTAGTTTCATGATAATAATATTCCATTTCCTTTCATTAGTATATTTTTGGTATGCCTCTTCTTATGAAGGTCAGGGTCTGGATCATAAGTGATATGAAAGAGTTTCTGTGAGTTACTTGTACTGTGAATCTTCAAATGTCATAAAGTACTGAAAAGCTCAACACAGTGACATACAGCTATTTATTTTACCTAGCATTTATTTTACCTACCTATGCTTTGGAGGAGCTTACAAGCCATCTAAAGGTAGTAACATGACACACTGTAATCTGGAAGTATATATATTTGTGCATATAGTATGTATATATATCTATATATGCTATATATAATATTTATATATATAGTGTGTATATATGTCTAGATAAATATATAGGCAGAGATGGGAACACAACAGACTGCCTAGAAAATTAAAATAAATTAAAATTAAATCCAGGCATATTCAAATGAATGGAAATACTTCAGCATGATCAGGGTTTTCACTTTAATTGCTCCCAAATTGGACTGGAAGGTACCACATATGTAATCTAGTTCATCTTCCTTCAACGATTGCCAGCCAGGCAGCAAAATTTTACTTCAGAGCTCCACAACTGCTCCACAAGCCTGCTCCACAAACCCCCGTGTGCTTCCATATACCTCATCTTTACCTGCTGCTGCCAGTAGTGTTGTGTAAGTTTAGCTTGGATTTTCAGAGAGCAATCAGATATATACACACATTTATTCACAAACTGTTAATGGAAATTTGATTTTCAGTCCTATATATTTCATTATCACACATTCTTTTTTTTTTTTTTTTTTCTTCGATGCTTTCTCCTTACATTTTGGTTTTCAAATACATTTGGGAAATATATAGAGTGACTTGTAGTATAAATCTTAACTTTTGAGCTTTCAGCCTGGCTTCCTTTCCACTGCCTCCATTATCTGCAAATGTGCAAAATGGAAAGTATGATTTATATAAACTGTCTGCTGTATTTATTTAAGTCTGGTTCATTTCAGGATAAGTGGCACAGTCAAATGTGAAGCAAACAAGGAGATAATTATTCACCTGAGGCTAGGGGGCTACCTGGTTAGACACCTGTGTGCAGTGTAGCCTAATACCCATATCTGGAAAATCACTACCTCATACTTGTAAGCTCAAAAAGGAACTCAGCATATTAAAAGTTATGTGAAATCTTATAAATTTATGTGAAGCAAAGTAAAAAGTTCATTCTGTATGACCCTGGTACAGTTATTTGATGGTTGAAAACACATTAGATAATTGAATTTTAAAAACGAGCAAGTAAACTGTAGCTGTAAGTTTCATATTTCTATAGAAGAGAAACATTTCATTCATGGAGGATAGAGGAAAATGTAACACCTAATAGTGCAAGTCTTTATGCAAAGCAATCTATTCATGGACAAGGATCTCAGTGGGTATTCATCTGGTATGTTTCCAATTGCAGATTATCTGTGTGTTAGGTACAAGTACTTTTGAATGATTAACCCCTCAAATACTGTTATACTCAGGAAAGGTATAATATACAACCCTGGTTTGTCCAATATTCATTTTCTCAAGACATTCGGGACAGATTTTTGTCATTTCACAAGTATGAAAATTTTTCTTTCCCACTCATTTCTCTTCCCCACCTGTCAGATTTACAAACTCCATCTGGAATCTGAAAAAAGCAAGCTGTTCACTCCCTCCACTCCCCTTTCTAATGAGGACTCTGCAGGCAGAGAGAGCTAAGCTGACAATTTGGATGATGTAGAAGGAAAGCTGCAGTCCAGCTCATTCGTCCATAACTGCATTGATACTATAACACAGAAGTTAAAAAAACCCGTCCTTGGCATTAAAGGAAGAATATGTGACTCCACAGCGTTCAAGGATGTAGATTCAGAGTAATAGGATGTCACTCTTTACAATGTTATTTTTCCTGACCATAACCTCTGCAGGTTGGTTTATTAGTGGATCTCATTTTATCACATTCTGAAGATGTCTACAGGTAATGAGCCAGCATGTATTTCTTTATCTGCATCAAGAAGAAAATGTCTCTGTACAGCTTCAACAACAACATAAGACTGCTTTAGGAGACCAGAATATCTTTCTTCCAGGAAAAATATATCCTATTTCATTTGTCCATATAGCATTGTTGAAACATTTATCTGACTATTGAGCTCTACTGTGAGTCGAAATACTACATTCAGTATTTAACTGTGAAAAAAAAAAAAGATTTGATTTATGAAATCACAAAATAAATAGGAAAGAAAATATGGCTGTTATCCTAAACGACAAACTCAAAGCAGCTAGGCACCATTGGGAAACTGCCAAACATCAGTTACCTCCCACATATGTGACTGCAGTTCTAACATTAAAAAACAGACATTAAAATCATGTAAATATCACCAACTTTCTGAGATACAACAAGTATTAACAGTTTCACATTCATTCATTTAAAAGCATATTGGAAAAATAAATTCAATCTGCACTGACATCTGTTATTTTACAATTTTTCAGTTAATGCATTACAGTTAGAAAGTGGATTATTTTCCTTTCTGAAAATTACTGAAAAATGAAAATATTACTTTATTTATTAGAGAAAGAAATAACAAAATAGTTTACAGAGGTGAGATAAGAGGTAATTAGGAGACACTCTCTTTACTGAGTTTGATGTATATTTGTGGGCAAAATGAACATAGCAGACCATATCACAAATGTCTGATCATGATAAAAATAATTTTAAAAAAGATATTCATAGTGAAATTCTATGCGCGTATTTCCATCGTGTGAAGAGAAGTGATTTTATACACTATAAGCACAGAGAGATGGGTAAGAGACATAATTGGAATCGTAACAGTATATTACTTGACTCATATCAGTAAGTAATAAGCAAAGCATTAATATACATTTTATTTTTCCATTTCCTTGTCATGTGCATTAATGAATGGGGAAGAAATTCATACAAACTCATTAAATGACAGCTGTGCCCTGTCCCCGCACACCACACTGACATTTAAACTCACCAGGGGGAACAGTGCTGCCTTCTGCACCTCCATGTTCACTGCCAACCTGTCTCTCATATTTGCTGCTTTCTTTTTAAAAGAAGGGAATGTGATTTTTTTTTTTCATGGTCTGCCATGATTCCTAGATTTTTCTGTAAAATGGAAGCTTTTCCCACTTCAAGTTGCTAAAGATAAATATTCCTATTAAAATTTTTTCATGTGGGAAACAAAGCTTTTCCATCTTAGGAAAATGGGAAAAAAAATACCCAAACAAACAACTCCAGACAAAATAGAAAAAAGAAAAAAAAGAATTCTCACCATATTTTTTCCCAGCACTGTGAAAAAAAAAAATAATCTATTTTTGTTTATTTCTTTCCTTCTTCTGGGAAAAACATGTATATATGTGTATGTAGACAAGCTTGTATGCTATTTACTTTTTTATATTTAAAACCCCTACAAAATATTAACTATAGAGTTTCATTTTCAAGCTTATTTTCTCAGTTTATTTTGTGTACAGGAGAGGCCTGAAACAGAAATTTTGGAAGATTTGCTACTGAAGCTGCTGCTTTGTATTTCTAACTTTGTCAATAGAATATAATGTGTGCATCACAGGTCTGTGAACTAGCAAGACTCATAAATGAATTGCATTTTAACTTCTAATATGCCTCCATCAGTGAATATAAACACCTTTCAATTATACATACTTCAATCTTATCTTCAATGAACAAGGATTAATATATTATTAGCTAAATTCTAATAATAATTAACTAGTAATTTAGTAATTAATCAATTGTAAATTGCTGATACTTGCTATTAGTTCTCTGAAGATTTCTTCCGCACCATATAGCCTATTACACAGAAAAAAATAATTCATAAAAAGGATATTTTAAGAAATTATTTGCCATTGTTTTCAGTATAAGTGCCGTTTCCCTCTCAGGTCCCATGAAAATTAACACTTGTGGAAGGCAACAATAGACTAATGCACTAAATTAGGTTCTGAAGATATTTCCTTTGGTTTTATTGAAAGTCTTAAAAGCCAGCCCCCTTGGGGGATTAAAATTGATTTGTTCAGACAAAAAATTATTCTAATATTCCATATAATTCAAGGGCTTAGTTCATCAGTTTAACAGCTTTGTCATACTACAAATTAACTTTTTCAGCTCACATCTTATTAGGATAGGTGATAGGAAAAGATAAAAAGCAGATGAAACAACTATTTGCAAACTATCGTATTAGATATTTATTATAAATTAATAATATTTATTTAATAATTTGGATTCTATTATCCAAGGAAATAGTTTTACTTCAGAAATACTTAAATAAAAATCTGATTTGCTACAGAAATTAATAATATTAATTCATAAATATTTATACTTTGATTCCAAGAGACATTATTAATTTAAATACAGTCTGTGCAATTTTAAAAAGTTTTATAACTGATCATAGAATCATAGAATGGCTTGGTTTGGAAAGGACCTTAAAGATCACCTAGTTCCAACCCCCTTGCTCTAGACAGGGTTGCCAACCACTAGATCAGGCTGCCCAGGGCCCCATCCAACCTGGCCTTGAATACCTCCAGGGATGGGGCATCCACAACTCCTCTGGACAACCTGTTCCAGTGCTTCACCACACTCTGGGTGAAAAATTCCCTCCTAATATCTGACCTAAATCTCCCCTCTCAGTTTAAAAACATTTCCCCTTGTCCTATCACTATCTGCTCCATGTAAAAAGTTGCTCTTCCTCCTTTTAATAAGCTCCCTTTGAGTACTGGACTGCAATGAGGTCTCCCCAGAACCTTCTCTTCTCCAAGCTAAACAAGACCAGCTCCCTCAGCCTTTCTTCATAGGAGAGGTACTCCAGTCCTCTGATCATCTTCCTGGCTCCAACAGCTCTACATCTTTTTCGTGCTGGGGGCTCCAGGAGTGGACACAGCACTCCAGGTGGGGCCGCACAAGGGCAGAGTAGAGAGGGACAACAACCTCCCTCTCCCTGCTGGCCACCTCTCTTTTGATGCAGCCCAGGACACAGTTGGCCTTCCAGGCTGCAGTTGCACACTACTGGCTCATGTCAAGCTTATCTTCCTTCCTTGTATACACAGAAATGCCTTTCTTCACGCGTAATATAATGCTCATTCAAAAATATTTATTTTTAAATAATTTTCCTATACATTCATATTTTTTCTCCTTAAAAAAGTAAAGCCTTATTTTCTCTAATTGCAGCTCATCTATCACTGTAAGATCAACCCAAATTTATCTGTATTTAGCAAAATCCTTGGACAAATGTGCAGAATTCAACAAAGTTTAAAAATATGCACAATTTTTCCATTCTGTCCCAACTATTTTTTTTAATCAGAAAAATTTTAGTCAGTTCAGGGAATGCTGTGATTTAAATTAATTTTTACTACCTGCTAGGGGAACAAGATTTTATTATTCTCACCCCAAAATAAATGCCAGATTTTATATAAAATTTCAAAGCCATTATTTATTTTTTTTAAGAGCATGATGAACTAGCAAAGGACCATGCTTTACTCTCCCTCCTGTACATTCAACCACCTTTTCATCTGATCAGGTTATAGACAGGGCAGACACAGCTGGCAAGATGCAACGTGGAGGCTGGCTCACATGGGGCTGACTCCTACAGGGCTGGCTGGATGGCTGGAGGATGTGATCTACTGGGAGAACTGGGTTTATTCAGCCTGAAGAAGAGTCAGCCTCCAGGGAGATCTTACAGCTGCCTACAAATCCCTGGTGGGAGGATGGAGAGAAGATGTAATCAGAGTCTTCTTGGAGGTGTGCAGCAATGGGATGAGAGGCAACAGGCACAGACTGGAATGTTGAAAATGCCAGTTAGATGTAAAGAACCTTTTTTGCCAAGAAGAACAGGTTTCCCCCAGAGGTTGTGGGCTCCTCTTCAAGATGTTCAGGACCTGACTGGACTTGGCCTGGGGAAACCTGGTAAAATTAGACATGCTCTGAGCAGGGGGTTGGGATAGATGCCATTGGAGGTGCTTTCAGCCAAAATTATTCTGTGATTCGATGTGAGAAATGGCCAAATGACAGCCATCTGAAGAACAGGATGGAGGGGTGCTTCCGCAGCTGGCAAGGAAACATCTGGATGAACAGGTCAGTTGTTTGGGTGTCAGTGTGTCAGCACCCATTCCAGCAGCTACCCATTGCTGATAACAAATATAAGCATTTATAAATCCTGGAAGAACTAAAATATGTATGAATCAGACACAATTTCATGAAGTTTTCATTATTTCTTTCTATTGTAATGGGATTAATGAGAAATGAGGACTTTAATTTTCTACAATATGAGAGACAATTCCTGTGACAGATTGGAAATTTTGTTTGCAAGCTCTAGATACCTGTTCCTGTTTTTTTTTGATTGCAAGCACCAAAATGTCCGTATCCTGAAAATTACTCCTGCTCTGCTTTACTACCACTTTTATTCTCTATCTATTTAAGCTTTAAACTAGTGAAATCTATATTGCAGCTGGTATGACTGTTTCTAAGACCAGTGGATAGTTAATCTCCAGGATTCCTGAGGGGCCAAGCTGCAGCTGTCCTTGTATAGATGTTAATGTTGAACAGCAAAGGACACAAAAACTACTCACTGGCAGACTTACATAGTAGCAGACTCAGTCTTAGGCACTATCAGTTGGATCCCTATAAGTCTATGGTGCCTGATGGGATCCATCCAAGGGTTCTCAAAGAGCTGGCAGATGTCATGGCGAGTCCTCTCTCAATGATCTTTCAACTCTCTTGGGAATCTGGAGAGGTCCCAGTTGACTGGAAGCTGGCAAATGTTGTCCCAATCTTCAAGAAGGGCAACAGGGAAGACCCTGGTAACTACAGGCCTGTAAGTCTCACTTCTGTGCCTGGCAAAATTATGAAGATTATTCTGGGAGTTATTGAAAAGCTTCTGGAAGACAACACAGTTATTGGTTCCAGCCAACAGGGATTCATGAGAGGGAAGTCCTGCTTAACAAACCTAATTTCTTTCCATGATAAGGTTACCCACTTAGCTGACCAAGGGAAGCCAGTCGATGTAATCTTTTTGGACTTCAGTAAAGCCTCTGATACCATCTCTCACAGTGTCCTCCTGGACAAAATGTCCAATGTACAGCTGAATAAACCCATATTGCTATGGGTGAGCAATTCTGACAGGTCGGGCTTAAAGGGTTCTAGTCAAGGGGTTACATCGGGCTGGTGACTGGTCACTAGTGGGGTCCCACAGGGATCCATCCTGGGGCCAGTGATCTTTAATGTCTACATCAATGACTTGGATATAGGACTTGAAGGACTGCTAACTAAGTTTGCTGCTGACACCAAACTGGGAGGAGCTGTGGACACTCTTGAGGACAGAGAGGCCCCATAGAGAGATCTAGATAAATTAGAGAGCTGGGCAATCACCAAATGTATGAATTTTCACAAGGGCAAGTGCTGGATCTTGCTGGACATGGCAACCCTGGACACACACACAGACTGGGGAACGAGAGGCTGGAGAGCAGCCCTGCAGAGAGGGATGTGGGGGTTCTGGTCAATGGCAAGTTGAACGTGAGCCAACAGTGTCCTGGAGTGCATCAAGAATTGCATTGTGAGATGGTTGAGGGAGGTGATTGTCCCGCTCTACTCTGCACTGGTGTGGCCTCACCTTGAGTACTGGGTGCAGTTTTAGGCACCACAATATAAAAAAGATATAAAGCTACTGGAGAGTGTTCAGAGGAGGTCCACAAAATTGTCAAAGGGTTTAGAGGGGAAGCCGTATGAGGAGAGGCTGAAGTCCCTTGGATCATTCAGCCTGGAGAAGAGGAGACTGAGAAGAGATCTCATCACGGTCTATAACTTCCTCACGAGGGGAAGACGATGGGCAGGCACTGATCTCTTTTCTCTGGCAACCAATGATAAGACCAGGAGAAATGACAGGAAGATGGGCCAGGGGAGGTTGAGGTTGGACATGAGGAAAAGGTTCTTCACCCAGAGGGTGGTGGAGCACTGGAACACGCTCCTCAGGGAGGTGGTCATGGCACCAAGCCTGACAATATTCAAGAAACATATGGACAACGTCCTTAGACACATGGTCTGAATCTTGGGATTGTCCTATGCCAGAGCAAGATTTGGACTCGATGATCCTTTTATTTGAAATCCTCTTTTAAAATCTCCTAAGGAGCCTCAGCCATTCTACCAGTAGTAAAACCAGACTTAAAGAAGCACTTTAGCTCCAGGAAGCCCCACAGCAAATGGTAGCATTCTTCATATAACAGAATTAAATATAATGTTCTGAGCCTGGGCTGACCCACGTCTCAATATAGGAGGCCTAAGATAACACCTCACTTACTCCTTTTCTCTGTATGACTAGGTGTACATCATAACCTGGGACCACAGAGGTTCCACAAAATCAAACCGTCCTATACTTATGTGTGGCAGAGGGCAGAAGACTGCAGGGGAGACCTGACATTCTCCTTTGCATATTTTGTCCACTTTTCCAAAAATAAATTTGATGGTATTTGGAGAACTCTGATGTGCACCAATTGTTCACATGCCATTTTCTGGCCTGTGAAGTTTCACATTGTACATTTTTTTCCCAGCACACACAGAGGAAGGGTCCCAAATCAGTTTTAGTGTGGTAACTAGGTAGCCAGTTACCAAGACTGTTCTCACGTACAAAAGACAAGATCCCGCTATATTGATATTTAGCAGTTATCTTTCTGCATCTTCAGTGCCACAGGAAATCTGAGCAGGTATCTCTAATAGGTTTTATTTTATTGTGATCAGTTACAGGCACAAAAGAATCAAAATATACTTGGTTTCATTTCTTTATACAAGGTTTTAGTCAATAAAGATAATCAACAGTATGAATTTGCTGTCTGAAGAGAAAATATTTCCCTTCTTAAAGGAAGTTTTATGCCAGACTAAAGTAGCAGAAGAGAAAAATGAAAGTTTCAGTTAAATAATGTTATAGACTGTGCATTAGGCTGTACGTATTTTATTTTGCTGTTGGAGCTGGCACTGCTAGAAAGAAGAATCTCCTACAGAAGTTGTTATTGTAAAAGAGAGGAAAATGAAAAGACAAGCTATTTCTCCCTAGATAGAAACAGTGACCTGTATTTGGCAGCTACACGCAGAGTGCCAACTGGCCTCATGATACATTCTTCTAACTTCTGCAACTGCCAGAAATGTCAAGTCAAAAAATTAACAAAAGATTGTTACCTGCTCAACAATCCAGTAGGAGCTACTAGAAAGCAAATACTAGTTTTCACATGACACATATCTGTTGAAGTTAGGTTGTTACTCACAACATTGTATTCTGAACAGATGTATAAAAGGTAAAAAATGTCACAACCAACAGGATGCCTGGGTTCATCAGCTTACCAGGCTGGATACCCTGCATATAGCTGAGAAGGTTAAAACAAGATCTTAAATCCTTAATTAAAGCATCATTGAATAGATGAAAATGGTGCAATTCAAGTGAAAGTGCAAGAGAGAAACACGTAACATAGCAGAAAAATAAAATGTAACAGTAAGAAAGAAATAAGTTTATTGTAGCTTATTCTTTCTGATCCTTACTGGATGTTTGTCTGTTTTACTTGCATAGATAATGCTGCCACAGATGAATACTGCTAATAAAAAGTCAACCTGTCAATTATTTGAGAAAATATTTGAATCAGCAGAGTAAGCTCTTACCACAGTCTGAATCTGGTACTTCTCAGATGAGCATTTATCGGCAGCTATTTCAGCAGTTACAGGTCATCACTTCCACCTAAAGAAGTCCTGCTCACTCCTTACCTGTGTGCTCCCTGCTCTCAAGCCTCAGTTGTGTCAGAAAATTCTTCATATGACAAAGTAGTGAATCGGATGCAGGATCTGAACTGACAGAAAGATGATTCCTCCCTCTCTCTTCCTCCTTTCCATTTTTATCTGCTCAGCTCTCTGACCCAGTTCTCTGTATAAACACACACCATTTGTGCTGGTGTAAGGGATGGGAGGAATGAGGAGAGGAGCATGGTTTCAGTGGTAACCAGGAATGCTTTTCCTGACATCTATGCGAGTTTATGCCTACTGAAAGTGCTTGTTAAGCAACCTAGGTGAACCTATAATAAAGTTGATCTAAAATTTAATTAGTGTTTTGGTTTTGTGCTTAGATACATATTTCTGACCAAAATACCAGGGATATTTTGGTCATAAGACTTACAAGTTATGAAAGTCACCAAATTGATTAAACCTTATTGATATGTTGTAATGAAGATTTAGCATGTACTTTAATATACAATTGACTTCAGAGAAAATATATGACCCATAATTTGCCCTATTTTGCAATAGCAGCTAATTTCTTCCTGCTTCTGGGGCTTTTATTACCTTCTTTGAAAAAAATGTTGTTTTCTGTCTGACATTTTTTTTTTTGCTGAACTTCCTCAGAGAATAACTGTTCCAGAGATACATCTCTTACTCATCTTTTCAAGCATTCACTCTTCTTAATTTCTGCTCTGTCAGCACCATTATTTCACTTAAAATTCTGGAATGGCTATTTAAGATTGAGGAGTGCTTTTTTCTATGTAACACATGTCTTAATTCAGCAAAGTCATAACTCCTCCCTCAAACAAACAAGCAAAAAAAAAAACAAAAAAAAAAAAACCAAAACAACAGCTGTACTGTGGAAGCTTGACTCTAGCATTGCCAATTTCAAAGCTTTCTAAAGCTACTAAATTGGCTAACGAATGAGTTTGGGTTCCAGATGGGGTTCTATCTTTGTTCCTTTTTTATTTAGCTTTTATGGGGTCATGCTCTGAATTTTTCACTGAAGTAATGAGAACAAGAATCCAACTTTTTATGTCATAGAACCTGAGGTTCCAAGTTAACACAGATGCTAAGTGCTAGAGAGTTAAAAAAACCCAAAGCCTGTTAGATAATGTCAAGGTAAACTGCAAAACTGTAGTTTTACTAATATATTGCTGATATTATATCTGGGAAAACACTATAAAATTGCTGGTAACCAGCACAATGAATACAGAATTTCAGATACCATCTGGTCTGTAGCTTAGTAGTTCTGCTTTCTTAGTAACTCTATTTACAGTGCTGCAAACAGTGTCCATTTACTGCAGTTACAGTTATGCATTTGAATTTTGAAGTTCAGTTTAATTTAGGAAACTCCTTAAAGTTTGATCAAGTCTGGAAATATACCACCCTGGAATGGGGGAAAAATAAAAGTATTCCTAAGGTGAAGGTCATGTGGTAGAAAATTACTGGAAAATATGTAATAAACACAAGCTGAGTTATTAGCATTACAGAGTATGGATTCTTTCAATGAGCTGATTGCTTTAAATTTTCCACAGCTCATACTCAGACTGAAGGAGTAAGGTTGAACGTGGGAAAGGAGGGAGGAAAGGTGTTGTTTTAATATTTGTCTTTGTTTTTCACTACCTGAATCTGGTTTACTGGGCAATAAATTAAATTAATTTTCCCCAAGTCAGTCATTGGTAAGTGATGTCCCTGTCTTTATGTTGAATCACAATCTCTCCTTTCCTATTTTCTCCCCTACTCTGCTGAGTAGGGGGAACGAGCAAGCAGCAAAGTGGGAGTTTGCCCCTTAGCCAAGGTTAACCACAGTAAAACCAATTAAACATACGGTTTTCAATTTTCTAACAGTTCTGCTTGTGATGACCATCTGACTCATCACAGTTCCTTACAAAATTTTGAACAAATGCACCAGAGCATTAGAAATAAAACTCCAGATTGTTGCACAGCTTCATTACAATTTTCCCTAGAGTATTTATTGGCATACTAAATATCTTCATTAATAAACTGCAATTAGAGCTAGAAATAAAGATTTAAAGATTGATATCCTGAATTTTTCATCGCTGTACCCTTCCTTAGAGAATTTATTTTGTAGAGACAATGGAAAGCTAGTTTTATGTATCAAGCTAATGCTGATTGTATATTACGGTGAGAATTCACACAATTAAAAGTATTGCACATACTTTTAATGCATTTCTTCTGCATACACAAATAAATGTTTTATTTTAGAGAAATATGTTCAGTTCCATGCAGAAACTGCTTGAAGAGGAAGCTGAGTGAAAGAAGGTTTCTATACTGCTTTGGTTTCTGAGGACAGACAATTCTTGAGAATGATTTTCTCCATAGGCTTGGGATATTGAAGGTGATTTGAGATATCAGAGGAAAATGTTTATTTACTGCTTGATCATATAGATCGGAAGTGTGGTTTGTGCATGTAAACAAAATTAGATTATACTTAGAATCAGTTGTAGAAATCTGGGTACTGCCTTTTTAAAAAGCAATTTGTTATATGCAGATACTTATGACCAATAAGGCAAGATCTGACTTTTGTTTTAAAATGAGAAGTGAAGAGGAGAAACATTCCCAGAGAAAATTCATTTAGCTAGAAAAAAAAGTAGTTGGATTACTCTTTCTTTTGTACTTGGCGTAGGAAAGCATACTGCGTAAAATAACACTGGGCATATTTGTTGTATGACACTGACTAGGTCTCCTTGCCTCTCTGTGCTCCACTACATAGTGGGATAAAAAGTGTTTTGACATTTATTTCTAAAAAGACCTATGTGAATTTGTTACTGTTATTAAAAACCTGCTCTTACCTTTTGTGTGAAATTTGAACTGTGTATTAACAACAGACTATAGATCTGCAAGCAGATGGTAATGAAATGAAAGATCTATCTTGTTCTTGAACAGAATTCCTGTTTATTTGCATTATTTGAACAAGGCAAGGGTCATACCTGCAAAAAACAGTACATCAAGGAAAACTTTTCTTCAGCATATTGGGAAGTATACTGTATAATCAGGTCTCCTTATCCAAGCCTCATACTTAGGGATGAGGTATACAAATATTTAATCGTCTAGAGCAATTGTCTAGCAGCAAACCAATAAAATTGCTGATGAGTGAAAGATCAAAGGAAAACCAGATATAATGCTTAGAAATTTGTAACAGCAACTCCAGACACTGGGTTACCTTATGCACACATTACAGTGGAACCCTCCAGCTATTGATTATGGGCTCTGGGGGCAGTTCCATTCAGCCCATCACCTTTACAGCTACTCCTTCACACTGGAACTGCATATGGGTGGAATTAGTAGTTACTGACAAGACACAGGGCCTAAAAGCTTACACACATAAACATTTTATGCATATAATGACACCTAAAGTGTAATCACAAGCTATCACATATGTGAAGAGATTGCTACATGAGAATCTGGTAGGTGACACAGCTGGACAGTAGCAGCTTGAAGTAATACAAACCACTAAGATGGTAAAGGTTTCGTCAAAGTTCCAAAGACTTATGTGGATCCTCCTAAAATATTTATCCCACTGCTTAGATCATCCTGATTTAATTTATACTGTTAGTTCTTAGACCTTATGAAAATGAGAGACTGAATACAGAATTCTGTATGAACTGTGTTAAATATACAAGCATCCTTCTCTGTGGCCTAGCTGCAGCACTTTAATTTTAATTTCTAAAATACTGCTGCGTTCTGGTCTGTTAAAAGTAGATGTAGAGGCTAATTCCAAATTGGGTACTTCCCTGATGTGTACTGTAGTTTCAGTAACTCATTAGGAAACAGGTCAAAGAAGTTAGAGTAATATTAACAGTTTTATTCTGTTAAATAAAAACATTTCTACTCTGGGTCACTTTTCTTGATAACAGAGATGTGTTATTATTCAAGAAAAATATTTTTAATATTTAGCAATATACTGAAAGCATGCACAGAAAAGTCATTAGGTTCCACACTTTTAAATGCTCACTGAAGAGATTAATGTTCTCATCCTCTACTATTAAGAGCTTCTGCGATCAAGTAAAGAAAATCCATTTGTGGTCATTAGTTTCACTAAGCAATGTTAAAATTTGGGGAATGCTGAATATGTTTAAAATATGACGTGTACTGAAGTTACTGATACTATTTTTCAGATGGAAATTAGGGAGCCTGTATAATTGTGCTCCTGGGCAATGTCCAAAAATGGCTCTTAGATAAATCTCCACTGAAAGAAATGTCCAAGGAATAGAAAGAAAATGTATTGTCCAAATTGCTCCTTACAATTACTACTGCTGAGCATGGAACTTTGGCTAACACTGCAGCTTCTCAGTGCAAGATGCTCAGAAAGAGATCAAGTCTACGTTTTCTGACAAAAAATATAAAGTTACATCCTCTACATCCTGTGTCTCCAATTGATTACCTCTCTCTTCTCTCCACCCCCTCCCTCCCCCTGCCCCCCAATGTAATATTCATAGAATCATAGAATTGTCAGGGTTGGAAGGGACCTTAAAGATCATCCAGTTCCAACTTCCCTGCCATCAGCAGGGACACCTTCCACTAGACCAGGTTGCTCAAAGCCTCATCCAGCCTGGCCTTAAACACTTCCAGGGAGGGAGCATCCACAGCTTCTCTGGGCAACCTGTTCCAGTGTCTGACCACCCTCACAGTGAATAATTTCTTCCTAATATCTAATCTAAACCCATGCTCTTTCAGCTTAAAGCCATTGCCCCTTGTTCTATCATTAACTACCCTTATGAAAAGTCCTTCCCCAGCTTTCTTGTAGGCCCCCTTCAGGTACTGGAAGGCCGCTATAAGATCTCCCTGGAGCCTTCTGTTTTCCAGGCTGAACAGCCCCAGCTCTTTCAGCCTGTCCCCATAGGAGAGGTGCTCCAGCCCTCGATTCAATGATACCTTTTAAATCCCTGAGAAACTCTGTTGCAAGAAAATCGGCAACTATAAACCACATTTTCAATTCCTTAAATTACTCTTTTGTCGTGTCCTTCTCTAGTTCCCTTTACCCACAGAAATTATTTCCTCTGATATAAATGAAAATAACATTTATTTCCCAATCATTAAAGTGGTTTAATAAGATAAGAATGTGGTCCTTAAATGTATGTGATTGAAGGCTTGACAGGCACAGGTCATGTTGAGGACAGTAGATGTCTGAGGTGGGGACTGACCTGTCAGGTTTATGTATGTTACCAGCAAAAGAGAACGGTGACTTCTCCCTGGGGTTTCTAAGGAATAACAAGAAAAAGCTGTTGCTCAGAAGGTGTCTAAAGCAACATTTAAAGTTTTAATTATTTAAACACCTAGGTTCCCATCATGCTTGTGATTGTCCACAGAGCTGAGGATAACTTTTTAAGTTTTTTAGCTTTTCACTACAAAACACTTCTGAGTGAAAGAGCAAATTGCTTTTACATACTTCAGATCTGAAAAAGACTCACAGCCATGTAAAAACTTCATGGCTATTACATCCAACTGTGTCCCAAAACATTTTCTCCGCTTACTTACAGCAAAATATAACTCCAGACACCTGCAAAACTGCCAGTCCCTCATATTTTCCTCACTGTCCCTTCCACTCCCTATGTTTACTTACCTATGCTTTCTACTTAACAGGATGTTTGGTTGGGTGGGGTTTTTGTTTTGCTTTGTTTTGTTTCCCCCCCCCCCCCCAAGTCTTGTGTAAAACTTAAAGTAACAAAGTGGTTCCGTTAATGATTTGAAATTAAGTCTAGTGATTATCAAAAAGACTAAAGAGGTCAGAGCTCTCAGTACTAAATTTTACTGAAGAATAATGGTACATCTGGGAAACTTAATTGAATATTTAAACACTTGCAGTATGCAAGGTTGATTTTGAGGAGAAATGTTTCACAGGGTTTTTAAATAACAAAAATATAGGAATCTACAAATCTTTCTACTGAAAATTTATTTGAAACAGGTACAAATGGTTCTCTTAGCCTTAGAACTGAAAATAATTTCCAAAGTACAGAAATACAGAATATATAATTTTCAGGATATGGATATTCTGGAAGCAAAGATTCACCAGATTTTGAGTCAATCTTGGCTCCTATTTCAGTGAGTGGAACTTTTGAAAATGGAAAAGAGGCCAGTTTTCCCTTGAAACATATTCAAGTTAAGATAGTACAAATATTGCATAAGTGTTTGAACAAACATGATATGCCTATTAGCTTGAAAAAAACTTTCAGACAGCTGTTAAAAATTACCCATGTCTGTTTTTTTTATCTTCGCTTAGTGTTTTACTCACATGAACACAAAGTGCCTTCACAGAAACTGTAAGATTCCGGTTTGGTGCAATGAGTTCATGTGTATGAAGGTTTAAACTGAAACAGATGTTTAACAACATTTACAGCATTAGTGCATTCTTAACGTCTGATTCTCTGCATGTTCCTGCTATGCTTGATGATGTGCTGCCATTTTACAAATAATAATATCAGTAAGTTTGCAGTTTACAGGCACACTGCAGTGCCTGCCCAAGACCTGCTAAAATTCAATGGGATTGGTTTCTGAGTTATTTAAGGACATATATTCTCTTAGTCACACTTAAAGATAGTAATGAAATTGAAATAATGATCTACAGAATAATTAATTTACACCTCAGATTTTAAAAGCATTTTCACATACTTTTATATTTAGGAGGAGGGAGCCATATTTTATCCTATAATGCTTGTGCAAGGATATTTAAGTGGTATGGAGGATCATGTGTGCCTCTGAATTGTAATACATTTAACTAGAGATCACAGGTTTGTAAGGTATTTTCTGTTAATTGTCACAGGAAAAAAATATGGCATGTTGCTGACATTTTCTGAGACACTCCTTTGCATGGAATGTGACATAAGTGATATTCTGGATTATTATCTAGCATTCTGAGAAGTTTTCACATTGCTTTATTTCAGTTCCTTTTGTTACAAAATAATTCAAACTCCAATCAATTGTACAAATTCACAACCAAGAAATTTTTGTCAAAACCCAAAAGTTTGCCAAAACAGACTCTTTTTGTGTTGTCTTAAAAAACCCTAGGAATGTAAGGTTTAAAATCCCCACTTCATACTTAATGGGAATAGATAATCTTTTGGCTAAAGGTGAGAACTTTAACTAACTGGTCAAGTCTTTCAGGTGAGATTTAGATGTGTAAACTAGAGGGCTGCTGAGTTGCTGTTAGAATCACCTGCAGCCAAGAGACTGCAGAACACCAATCTGACTTTCTAGGCAGCTCTTTTTTCAATAAGCAAGCACAGATAGGGACAGTGATTCCCCCTCTTCCTCTTCTCTGGAAATTTTTTTAACAAGGAAAAGGCCAGATACCCCTATGCAAAAGACAGCCCATGTCAAAAAGGCAGTTTCATGATGCAGACTGCAATCTCACACATATACTGAACTCAGAGCTCCAGGTGCCTAACACATCCAAAAGCTTTCAGAGAAGCCCTTCCCTTAAGTGTTTTTGTGAATATTACACATTGGCTCCAAAGCACGTGTTTCCTGGGAATTCCAGACTTAGTCATTTAATTATCTCTGTTCACTCTGTGGCAAATTCAGATACTTAGCTAAAGTGTTGCTGAAAACAGGTAACTGAAAGTAGGCAGATATTTGTGGAATTGGTCTGCAAGATTTAGCTGTAGAAAGTTAAAGATAGTATTAATCCTACCCAGTGTGGTGGATTGGCTTCACCCTTTTAGTTTGCAGCCAAACACAGCCTGGTCTTTCACTCTCCTCCACCCCTCCGGAGAGTAGGGAAGAGAACTGGAAGGAAAAGGGCAAGGACACTCATGGGTTGAGATAAAAACTATTTGCTAATTAAAATAAAATGATAATGATAACAACAGTTGGCCTTCTGGGCTGCAAGCGCACATTGCCAGCTCGTGTTGATCTTCTCATCCACCACCACTCCCAAGTCCTCTTCAGAGCTGGTCTCAATCCACACATCACCTAGCCTGTATTTATGCTTGGGATTGCC
>NW_010299013.1:47303-65302 GCF_000700745.2 Antrostomus carolinensis | reverse complement strand
TGAGTACTGAAAATTCTATTATTTCATGGTCACCTAGTTATTCCTTATCCAAGCTAGTTATTCCTCATCCATGTCCTGCAAGGAAACAGAGGGAAAGGAGAATTTCTCCTCTAGCCATCCCCATCACCTCAGGGTTTCCATTTAGATCCTTATTGGTAAGATAATTCACATGTTTATTACTTGTCTTTTCAGACTAGAAATCCCCTTCTATGAAGAGAGACTCACATGGCAACACCGCACACACATCCATCTGTCAGTACCAGAGGCAGAAGTTACTGATTGATATTCACATAAATCCAGCAAGAGCCTAATAATGTTTAGAAGACTAAGTAACCTTGTGTGGTTTAAATATTCTTACATATTGCAATTAAGTAACACTGTTAAACTGTGACCTGGATGCTCTTGCTATGAGCAAAAGGACAACCTCCAGTTTGATGAGTTTCCAAGCCTCTGTTATGGGATATGTTACCTTGTTAGCAAAACAGGAGACAGTATCCCAATTTCTGACAGTATCCCAATTTATAGGGAGTTTCACTTGGGTGGGCACTCCAAGGACACCCCCCCTCCCCAAACTACATAAACAAAGTCACACATTCACTTTTTAAGGCAATAGAAAATTATTTCTAATCAGTTTAGAAGAGTCCTCAAGATTAAATACATTTAAATAAAGCCAAGCAAAACATGCTAATATCACCCTAATTTAGAAGTGAATTCATCAATATATAAAGAAGTCAGCCAGAATTATACCTGGAGTTGCTACTTTAAGAAATAGGGGGAAAAACCTATATAGGAGACATGTTCTGGATTCTCTGCAACATGCTGACCAACATCGCGCATGCACAGCTGTCACAGCAAAGCCAAATAATTTACCTGCAGTTTATAATGGGTTTTGTACTTCATATAGAATTTTGCATTTAATAGTGAATGCTCGGGTCAACTACCACAACCTCCCTATTTGCACAAGAATGAAAAACTGGGGGAAAAAAATCTTGTGAGACACTGAACATATGTGAGATGTGCCCTAACCTCACCTTTTACTCTGAGGCACACGCCTCAGCAACACACTCACAGTCACAGCATGCCTGCCTCCACCCCTATTTATCAGACAACATTCTGCTGAGCTAGATTGTCTCTACATTCACCACAAACACATCTGAGCCATGATTTACTTGTGCTTGTATCACCCCTCCATCTTGATATAAATGTAAAGATATGCTTCTGTAAAGATATACTTCTATACTTCTGTCTTTTCACTGTTTTTTAACTCCTCTGCTTGAGAAATTAAGTTTTAGCTATCAGAGGAAATGACTGATTTTCAAAAAAACCAAAATCTCTACATAGTTAAGATACTGGCATTCAAAGTCCAAATTATGCTCTGATTCTTCTGAGTGCCTGTAGTAATTGTTTCAACAGAAAATTTTTACAAATAACCACAATCCTTGCATACAACTTCCTTAACATGAATCAAGGAATTCCGTTCAATGCCATTAGTGAATGCAACTCACTCCCAGAAAGCAATTCCCAGAAGCGCTGGTAAGTAGCATAGCAAGTAAATCCATTTCTTAACCCTGTTTAAGGACCTAACATGTTACTACACACAAGAGCAATCAGTAAAAATCGGCTTCAGGAAATAATGTTGCCAAGATGTGTGCAGCCTCACACTCTCTCACACCCTGATTTATATCAATATTTATTGCAGAAATACAGCTTTTGCTTGAGTGCATGAGTCTGGACTAGCAAATCCAGATAAAACATCAAAACTTACTGAATAAGCAACCACACAGTGTTTTTCTCCTTAGCCATCTATCTTTTCTTAACTTACACATCTGCTTTCAACAAATAGTTGTTGAGTGATGTTCAGCTTGGCCATTTGGAGTATAGATCTTAAGTTTCCTATAGGTATTTCTGTGGCATATGTGTGCAAAGCAGATGATCTTTTGAATTAAATAGCTATCATGTTTTCTCATAATCAAAGAGACATGACTTGTTGACCCAAGCAGTCCTTTCCAACACCAGATCTATGTTGCAATTAAACTTGTATGCTTTCACAACATGAATTTATTTATTCCCCTGGACAGATAAAATAGCAGGTATGAAGACTAAGCAGACAGATGACTATTCTGTCTGCATACCTATGCAGGAGAGGGGAAAACCAATTGTAAATGTAGTGTGACCATTTCCTGGGAAATAAATCTACTTACTCTATTATCTTTTTCTTTTATTCTTTTATTCATACGTTCTGTTCCCTGCTAGTCTCAAAATTATAATGGTATTCTGATGGAACCTTTATAGAACAAGCTAATGAAATTCAAACCCCTATGATTTTACTGATCCTATTTTTACTAGAAAGAAAAAAGTTTTTTCTAGCATGCACTGAGCTGCTTGTGTAACATGGGTTAGATTCTTTGTTTGGAGCAAATATTTGTTTAATTTATCCTAAGGATCAAGACTATGGATGAAATCTCACAGGATCATTTAACTTGGGATGAAAGGTGATAAAAATATTGGTGTGTGCATGAAGGAGAAGGGGGAAAGGTTGAAAAGTTCAGAGAACTTGCAGACGTTTTGGAACAAGTCACTTAAAAATAATAAGTTACTGAGAAATCTGTATTTTCTCACATACTTTGGGAAAGAAAAAGTTTGTTTTTAAAGTAAGAATGCATAATGTGAGAAAGCTTCCTAAATATGGCAACATTTTCTCTGGGTTTAAACTTTCAGCTAGATCAACAATGGTATCATGTTTCCATACCAATCTGCATAATTAGAAATACAGTTGTTTTAGTTTTGGTTTTATTTTTTTTATTATTATTTTTTTAAGGAGAGCCATTCCAGCTTAATGCCCTGCAACCTCCTTGAAATTTTAAATCTTAGCTAATGTCCACATGACGCAGTGCAATGCTATGCAGAACTATCACAGCAGTGTCTGAGGTAAGCAATAGTACAAATGCAAAAGTGGTCTGCTACAGCATTCTCGGTCAACACAGCTGTTCAGATACTGCACTATACATTTTAAAACATCGAGAGGGTTTTAAAAAGCTTACAGCTGCTTGGAGTATTTAACAACTTACAACACTCACCTAGCCAACCAATTTGCCATTTAAAGGCCTTTAAACCTATCCATATACAAGCTCTTCCTGCTCAGAATCAGCTATAGCAATCTGCCACCCACATCACTAAACACAATGACAAGATTGTGCTTCCACGTCTTTGCAGCCTGTTCTTCATAATATGCAAATCTTCAGGAATTGCATTTCTGATCCTGATGCAACAGCACAAAAGCTATTGTCATAAGAAATGGCTTAACCTGTCAGCAATGCTGTCACCACAATTACTACCACTAATAAAGATATGATCATAATCTGCCACTAAAGGATCATTAGATACATTATGACTATTGTATCCTTTTGCATAGTTCTTTTACATGGACACTAATTGAGAACCCATGATTTAAATAAAAATAACCACTATAAGTTTTCATTGACACATCTGTTCTTAACCTTTAGACAGCTTAGGATGCTGCCTGCTCACGTAGGGAAAACCAGCTATTAATAGGTTAGCCCTGCAAAACATTTACCAGAAATACAAATCAGTGTAACACTGTATACAAAGAGAGCTTGGAAGAATACACACAAGGATGCTCTGTCTGAACATGTAAATGACTTACATTAAGCTAGATTAAAACTCCTCTGTACCATTCGAATGCTTGTGGTCCATACAACAATTTATAGTGTGTTTGGGAATGGACAGCTGTACATTCAGAAAGATTCAAGAATGACATCTGTAAAAGGCACATAATAGTTGACAGAAGTTTATTCTACGCCATTCATTTTTACATAATTTTATTGAGGCTGCAAAAGCAAATGATGAAAAAGATAGCAAATGCCCAAATTTGAGACGCTTATGCATCTGAGATGCAGCTCCTCTGCATGTGTAGAGTCCCCTCATCATAGAGTCCCCTCCTTTGAAAGCTTAATTTCTGGATATATTTCACCTCAAAATGACCATGATCTGCCAGAGTGACCATGAAAACAGAACAAAGCAAACCAAAAGGAAAAACACCTCAAACCCCCAACAAATGGAGGCCCAGAACACAATAAATAAAGTATTCCTCACACAGGAAAAAGTATTAACATTATACTCATAGGAATTCATGGAAAACACGATCAACATTGGCCACCTCCATTCCAGAGAAATGATCACAAGCTGGCAGAGGTACCAAGAAGAAAGCTAAGGAAGGACAGCTGGTATCAGAGAAGAAGACTAGGAAGAGAAGGATTTATCAGACCAGGGATCCCCATGGTTGCCTGTAACGACCAGGCGAAGCACGCTGCATGCTGTGGCTTGTCTTGTCATCCTGGGCCCCAAGGGCTGCCGTTTTCTGCCACAGCAGGCGCACTGCAAGGGCCGTTGGGGGCAATGTTTTATCCAGAGCCATGGGTCAGGGCTGCTGGTTTTGCCTGACAGAAATCAAAGGCATATCGTTGCTTTCCAGAGAAGTACAGAGAACTTTCCCATAACTAGAGAAAAGTATTTAATATCGCAGAATCACCAAATGGTTGGGGTTAGAAGTGACCTCTGGAGATCATCTAGTCCAATCCCCTTGCCAAAGCAGGTACATCAAGAGCAGGTTATGCAGGATCGTGTCCAGGTAGGTTTTGAATATCTCCAGAGAAAAAGACTCCAGAACCTCTCTGGGCAGCCTGTTCCAGTGCTCTGTCACCCCCACAGTAAAGAAGCTTTTTCTCATCTTCAGATGGAACTTCCTGTGTTCCAGTTTGTGCCTGTTGCCCCTTGTCCTGTCGCTGAGCACCACTGGCCTCATCCTCTCGACACTTGCCCTTTAGATACTTATAAACATTAATAAGGTCCCCTCTCAGTCTTCTCTTCTCCAGGATAAACAGGCCTAGGTCTCCCAGTCTTCCCTCATACGAGAGATGCTCCAGTCTCTTAATCATCTTTGTAGCCCTCCACTGGACTGTCTCCAGTAGTTCCTGGTCTTTCTTGAACTGGGGAGCCCAGAACTGGACACAGTACTGCAGATGTGGCCTCACTAGGGCACAGTAGAGAGGGAGGGTAACTTCCCTCAATCTGCTGGCCACACTCTTCTGAAGGCACCCCAGGATACCATTGGCCACTACAGTCCAAACTGTTTCACCTAATTTAATAATTCTGCCTTGAGATGCAATGAGACATGTGCAAATCAGACATAAAAAAAATCATAGTTTTGAGCTGCCAAAAATGCTTGTCTCTGTAAGAGCAGGCCTGCAGAAAACAACAGCAATATCCAAACCAGTCCAGCTCAGAAAGCAACACAACCACCCCGTGGGAGAGAGAGGACCTGGGGATGGAGAGGTCCCTTTCCTTGCGCTTCCACCTCATCATGGTGAGCTGCTGTTTCTGCTGTGGAAGTCCTGTCCGGGTGGCGGGAAAGGAGGCAGAAGATGGCAGACGTCCACACACCTTTCGGAGCCTGTTCCTTCTATTGTGTCAGCAAACAATAGCCTCCAGGCTAATCTGTGAATCTCCTCAGGCTCCCTTCATGCCTTTACCATACCGCTTCCCCAGCCCAAGCTACCTTCTCTGCTATTTACAGCTCTCTGAACGGTCCCATTATTTCTCTGTACATCCTGAAAGAAGGTAAGTAGAAAGGAGAAAAAGATGCCACTCAGTCAAGTGCCTACATTTTCAAGTTTAACCTGGTTATTGTCCATATGTTGTCTCCAAAATTTTATGTGATTAGTAGCATGAGCTGATGGCTGTCTTCTGTAAACTGTACAGAGCACACAGCCAAAGATTAACACAAAAAAATGATGCTGTGGCAAAATACTTCCAATACTGCAAAATTCCGTGTTTCCCTTCCTGTGGACTGTTAATTTCAATTGCCTATGGAAATCTGAATCAGTGTTAGTATCCAACTTACATTACATGCTGTTGGAATTTACATATACGGCATGTTGTTGCCATGAACTTCTTGAATGTGAAGCAATCCTTCTTTTCTGTGCCTTTTTGAAATACATTGAATGGATAGGCTGCACTTCAAAAATTCAAAATATTGACAGACATAAAAATACAGATGCTACATACCTATTAAGTAAAGGACTTTATATTTTTTGGTTTTTAATTATACCATCAGATTTTAAGAACTAAATCTTTGATGAATGTTATAATTACTTGTTATTGAAATCATGATGACAACTTAAAAAGTCATTCTTTCCACTGACCAATACTCTGGAATTATTTGGATTACTTGTAAACTAAGCAGATCCATGCTTTATTTTCTATATACAATACCAAAATAATGTGAAATTTTTTTACAGCTTGCTCTATTCCAAATGTACACCATGGTGGCTTTTTAATTTCTTTTTTACTTGGCACATGAAAACACAGACACGAGTTTTAAATATTATTACATATTCCAAGCTTATGCTTGGAACCTGCTCACTTGAACATTCTGGGGGTTAATATCATATCAGTGATAAGAAGAGAAACCTCTGATAAGGGCCACACAGAAAATCTACTGTAATTTTGCTTATGAAAGACATGATGTTACATCCACAAAGGGTTAAAAGCATACACATTATGCAAAACTTCATAATCGATAACAATTTTAACCAACTGCAGTGAAAAGGACCAAATCTTATAATGCAATTTATCTGGCTAAATCCCGATTTCTACAGCTGAGCTTCTTACCAGATGTCAAGCTAATATAATAGATCAGATGTGGGGTGCAATGTATTTCATTCTAATGCAGATGTTTCAAATCTAAGAATTAAAAAAATTGTTAATTATTATCTAATAAATTCCTCCCTTGAAATGCCTATTTCTCTTCACAGACTATAAATGGATTCAAGGTGAGTTCATCTAGAGATCTAATAATCAGTGATCAGAAATCACTGTGAAATGGAAATAAAGGTTACTAGCAGGAAATACTGCTGAGCAACTGCACTGCATGGCAGTAAGCCAAAATTAGTGTATTCTCAGTGGTATGTTAATAACTTGGAAAGTAAAGGTGCAGAGCTGATGACCAGCAAGTGAAAGAGCTTCTGCACACAGTTTAGCACCTCTGCTCATGATCAATCATTTTTAATGATATTAATGAATCCCCTTTTTTCATAAGAAAATAAGTTAATGTTAATACATTTTAATGCTTTTCTTCTCTAAAAAAGGAATAGTTCTTTCAATATGGTGCTGTTCAACTCTGTCAATAAGCCATCCAATGACCTCAGGCAACAAGAAATTCCATACAGGCAAGCAACTCACATCCTCACATCTCATGAAACAACCCCAACTTCAGTGACGCTTCACAAAGGTGTAGGGAGATACTGGAAGAAAAATGCTTCAACTGTAAACTATCCTGTACCTATTCACTATAGAGATTGTGACAATACATTAATTTATTCAAAAGTTGCCATCTTGATGTTTTAGAGTGACCTAATTCCTCCCCTCCTAGATTTTACCATAACTACAAGTTAGTACAATTAGACTGTCTGAAGTGCCATGGCCAAATGGAAGGGGCCGGGCTCTTTTCGGTGGTGCCCAGTGACAGGACAAGGGGCAATGGGCAAAAACTGGAACACTGGAAGTTCCAGACAAACTTAAGGAAAAACTTTACCGTAGGGATGACGGAGCACTGGAATAAGCTGCCCAGAGAGGTTGTGGAGTCTCCATCTCTGGAGATGTTCAAAACCCACCTGGACGCTTTCCTGTATAACCTGCTGTAGGGAACCTGCTTTGGCAGAGGGGTTGGACTAGGTGATCTCCTGAGGTCCCTTCCAACCCCCAACATTCTGTGCATTCTGAATAAAATGCCTTATGTGCACTGATGCCAATACATATGAAAATTAGTATTTACCTACCAACACACTCGAGTAAGCCTGAATTTCCCTTTAAATAAAAATGCAAAGCAAGCAGCAGACAACAGCTTCTCCCTTCTCCATGTAGAATTACATAAGTAAAAATCTAAGGTAATAGGTATAGTGTTACTGACAACATACATAGATACACGAATTTTCTGTCTTTTGGTATGAATTTACCTCTTACAGCTCTGTTTCCTATACTTTTAGGATTATTCTTTTGTTCCATCAACCCCTTCACCTCCTGTCTCTCCCAAAAGAAAACCTGACCAATAACAACACTGGGCTCTGTCCACGCACCTGTCCCATGTGTGAGTGAATGTTTCTCCACCACATCGGTGGCATGTATGTAATTCATAAGTAATCATCTGGTTAGGTTTAAATTAAGAAATTAAAAGATCAGATGAAAACTGAGCCTTTAAAAGTTTTACTTCATCAGAAAACTAAACTAAACACAGTTCTTTGGACTGACCTGGATGGGTAACTTGGAGATGAGCACTGTTGTTACTGTCCTGGGTGCTAGTGGTGCAGCAGGACAACTCATCTAGCCCAAAGTCACAGCACTGTTTGTTAGGAGAGCAACTGAGGGATGCGGTGTAGACCATAAAAGTGTTTTGATGATGGCAGCAGGTGGGAGCTTTGCAATGTTCAAGAGAACTCATTTAAAGTATGAGTGATAACCAATCCATCAGCTTTCTCACAGACTTGCCACCACGCAAATGCTGATAGAGGCTTTGCCTTCACTGGCTGAGTTTTTTGTGAAGTCTGATGCACGTAGCAGAATTTGCCTTAGGATCCAAGGCATATAGAGTTTGCTTGTGCATAGTTAAGACATTTTTTTCTTTAAATGACTGAATCTTTCATCAAAATGAAAGACAGAATATTCAAAATCTGTACATGTTTTTATAAAATGAAATGAGTTTAGCCTAAGCTAAACTCTTTTAGATCAGTTTGAAACTTCAGAAAGATCACTGTAGAGTACTGCAATTAAGTTACAATGGACATTATCAAAGTACCTGAAAGGCACTAACTGGAGTATCTGCAATGTTCGAAAACAAACAATTAAAATACTCACAAATTATAATTTTATTTTCTCAGTAACTGCTGAGTATTTTCAGTCAGGTTTCACTTTAAAATAATGGTGGAGCCATTAAAAATATGGCAATTAGTTGCTCAGGACAAATCAGGAAAGAGCAGTTAATTGATGGGATATTCATATGTTTGTGGGTACTTCACATCTACAGCAGGACATTTTCAGATAAAGCTTTTTGCGGTATCTTTTCTAAAAATATATCCAAGAGTTTCACAGAACTTTATAAGAACCAAAACCTAAATTCTAGTCAGTTTTGAGCAACTTTTTACAGGTGGCATCATGTTTGAAATCCAGAAGTCATGATAAAATAGTTCAGCAAAATGTATCTGCAAACACCACAAGGCCTTCAGTTTTCACAGTGATCCAGTATAAGGAAAGCCAAATTTGTTATCCCTACGAGAATCCTACGGAACCCCACAATCTTGTTCAGATACTCCACTGGCAGTATCTGTCAATTAATTAATAGTCCACAATGTCTATTCTGATCTCTGTCACCAAAAAAAGCCAGAGACTTGTTCTACGTGTTTCTCTTCTATACTGCTTCCACATAAATTCACATTCACCTTGATGGAAATGAAATTTTAATTCTCAATAAGTAATCCCTCAGTACAATAATTTCTTTTACTAGCACAGGTTTCTTAACTGATTGTTTGTGTATGGTATACTTTCTACTTCCAATTTTTAGGCACGTGCATTCTGTTTTCTCTATGACCAAATATATTTTCTTATGCCAAGAGCCAAGCTACCATTCTGCAGCTCTACCCTCATTTTGTTTTGCATTTTTTTCACTTTTATTTTCTCAGCTATTTTTTGAGATCTTCACTGTTGATCCCAACTTTCATAACTTGTTGTATTAAAAGACTTGTCTGCATATTGACCCGCTTACAGATCAGACATATATGTCCTCAAAAATCCTTCAAGGAAGAAGACAAGATAGAACTTTAAAGAGGACCTAGACCTATGATAACATATGCAAGGAAACACTTTCAAAAATGAAATTAAGATCTGTTAATATGTTTAAGTCACTGTAATCCACCTGCAATTACTGCAGGTTTTGTCATGCAGTTTCAGTGTGCAAGATGGACCTCACTCTTTGATATTCCCTTTTTGGGGGAAAGAGGGTGGCACAAGAAGGAGGATCTGTATTTTCTACATAGAAATGCCAGAAAAACCTAGATTCAAGCTACTCAAAGTCAGCATAAGTTTAGCATGACTGGTTACGTTGTAAAACAAGAGCCCAGTGACTAGGTGACCTGCACGGAGAAGCTGTTCCCTCACTGGGCTGCTTGCTGGAACAGCAGCTGCACTCCAGTTTCAATCCTTAGCTCTTGATGGGCCAGAGAGCCTAAATATGAAATATTTCAGCATGAGCATCCACGTGTTCTGAGAGGCAGGGCAGAGCTGGGCACAGAGAACAGTTCTGCTCTGAGCTTGAAAAATCTGCAGCAAACGGTTGAGTACAATAGCCCACAAAACTTATAGAGACGCTGATGGGCGTTCATGTAACTTTCCCCAGCAACCCAGAGAAAGTGCTGATCACAACATGGCTTGTTTCATTTCAGTCAACAGCTAGGCAAGGTCAAGCAGCTGGAGCAAAGTGAATACATCCTGGTCTACAATTACTCCGCAATACCACTGACATTTTTATCTAGATAGCTATCTTTAGAATAGGAAGTAAGTACATTAAGCAATACTGCCTCCCTTTTCTTTCTGCGCCCGCATCTCCCTTTACTTGCTTTCCAAGTCTAACTGTAGGACTAACCAATCATTTTATGAAAGATCACTTTCTCTGATTCTTATAGATGCCTTCTTTGATAAATTCCTTGCTGTTTTTGAAAATACCTCTGCTCTTCCTACCTTCTTACTCGGGGCCTCTTCAATACCTGCCATCCACTGCAACAACCAATGCCAGCAGCATCAGTTTTGCAGGAAATCATACAGATGATTTCACACAGTTGGATGAGAACTCAGAAGCAACATAAAAGAACAATATGACCTTTAAAATCTCCTCCCTCCCAATTTACATGCTCATGAGATAAGAGCTGTCAGCAGCAGTCTGGTTTCCTTTTTGACATAGATGATACCTGTTTCAGAAGATTGCACTGAATATGTAATTACCTAAAGAGAGGAACTAGCCCTTTGAAACTCTCCTTGTTGATTTATGGGGCATAAAAATCTCTTTTAGTCAAAAGAGGCAGCAAGTAAGACTTCTGTTTCCTGAAAAAAAGAGGTTCATAGGTGAGTATATAAAATCCTAAAGAGCAACTCCATTTCAGTGCACATTTTAAGAGGCTGATTAGGTTTTGGATCATATCTTGAATAAAAGAAAAACAGTCACACCCTACCCCTAAATATACTTTTCAATAAAAACTTGATTAAAGCTGCTGTAGAATGAACTTGGGACATTCTGAACAGAAACAAAAGTATACCATGAAAGCCTGATGTTATTAGACAGAGCATGCTGTCAGATACCTAATGTTCCTGAAAAATCAGATGTGAAAACATGAAAAGCAAAGCATACTGATTTATTTTTTTTCACAAACAGAAATACATATCCATTTAAAAAACTTTCCCTATCATTCAGTACCTTATCAGTGTCTTAGAAGTAGATGTAATTATCATAAGCAATGACAACTAGTGAATTTCTGCTGGAGTACAGAATGAGTAACCTTCAACCTAAGGCTGAAGGCCAGGTGACTAACCTTAGAGATATATTTACATTGGTACTTTAAAAATACACTTTATGCCATATATTTAATTAAAAAAAATCAGATTCCAAGTGTGTAATAGGGAAATAAATGAAACATAATAAACGTGACTTATGGAGATGACCTCAGAGTTTGAGCATAGGAGCAACTTGGCTGTGGAACAAACAACTTCTGGAGATGTTCCAGGACAACAAACTCCCTTTTTTTCAATTAGATGATCTAACAGACCCCATGATGATCCAGCACAACAAACAAATTGTCTGAGGACACGCCAAATAGTAAAAAATAAACAGTAAAACATGATTTTTGGCTCTTAGCACTAGGAATTTACTCTCATTAAAAGGAGGCTGTTCTGCAAATAAAATCCAGTACTGTAATACACAGTACTGGATTCCACCCTTATGATTACAGTAAGATCCTCTTGTCTTAAAAAACTGAAAAAGTTTACTGCAAGAGACTAAGAATTTTAATACAGGGACTACCCTTCATTAACACAGTGAAATGGTTCCAAGTGCTTCCAAGTCAGTCACATTTCAGCGTTTAGGAAGAAGACAGTTTGAAATCAAAATCAAAACAAAAACATACCCTAAAAAAGACTGTCTAAGGACTCATCACTGTATAAAAACAGCTCATGTGTTTGATCTTCAGTCATGACAACACATTACAGAAACCTGCAAAAAAAAGGGTGTACATATATATATATATATGCACACATACAAACACTTTTCTGGCACATAAACACACACATGCAGACTTCAAAACAAGAAAAATATCCAACCCAGACATAAACTAAAAGGTGAAACAGACCCACAATATATGTAACTCTTGAAGGAAACAACAGCAGTTTAATAGCGAGAAAGCAGTGCTGCAGGGGACTTAGCTGGCTGCCTGTCTCCTGGTGTGCCCCAGTGCACAACTCCATGTGTTTGGAGTGCACTTTCCCCGACTCGCTTTCTCAGCTGAAAAGCTAATGAAGTCTCAACAAACAGACTTAAGTTCAAACATCATTAATTCTGCTATTAAGGTATATCACCGAGAGGTTCTCCCACTTATATAGTTATCAAGTGCTTGGCAACAAGGACATTTATAATTCATTTCGCTAAAGAAGGAAAGAAAGACCTGAATTTTATTGCAGCTCACTAGCTGTGTCATTCTTTACAGTTTCAAGCCCCAGAACAGCAGCAAGAAGAAGACAAAAACCCCCAAATAAACATGCAGTAAGCTGCTGCCAAAATGGCATCGACAATTATGCTACGGGTCTGTAAAACAGGATACATCAATCAATCTTTCAAAGCACTGCTTCTGATAAAAATTAACAGAGGCCTTCAGACCAGGGTAACTTCAGGCACCTCTAAAACTGTCTTAAAAAGAAAGGCTTCAGTGAAGTCATACTAATACATGTTGTTGAATCATAAGCAAAGCAGAGTAAGGGGTGTCTCTAAAAGCCAGGTTCAAGACATCAGAAGGCATCAGCCTTGAAGCCCTCCTCTCTGTTCCCCTATGTGGGAGCAAGGAGAGGACCAGAGAGGACCTGTTCCAGTCACCTCCTCCGTGCAGTCCTCTCCCTTCTTCCTCCACGGCGACTCCACTGCCACATGCATTACAGGTCCAAAACCATTCCCCCACCACAAGTCTGGCACACTTCGGTTACAGGACAACAAGCTGTTACACGTTTCCTTCACAGGACCAAAAGCATATTCAGTATGAGACGCAGAAGTCTGTATTTTGGCCACAGAAGACATAAGCCTGGTTGTTTGATGGGGAGGGATTATAATGCCTGAGACTCTTCCACAGGCACTTGAGGACATGTGGCGTGCTCCAGTTGGAAGATGCGCATCACCATTCACAGCAGTGTGCTTTCTGCAGAATGCATGAAAGGGGCTTCAAGCTGTAGATCATGTTAAAAAACCTGGGATCTCAAGTTGCACGCAACATTTTTGTTTTTTGGTTTAATTTTCCCCTGCTTAAAAGCAACTTCTTAAGTTACAATAGTAAAGCTGAATACCGTGCAAAGAACCGGAGAGCAGCAAATCACTGCTCTAAGGTGCCAATAAGCAATTAGTGCTACCCATTGTGGGTTCTCAAATGCAAAAAAAGGACTGGTTTCCACAACAGTTGCTCCCTAAGCTGTCTGCCTAAATGAAAGGGAAAAATAATAAACAATCAGTTAGCTTTTAGGATTTAGCCACCATGTTTAGTGCAAAGTGGATGCCTAATGTGCTATAAGGTTGAAAAATGCAACACTGTACAGTGTGAGGATTTTAACTCATCATCTTGGAGCTACATTTACACATGCAAACTATTTTCAACCAAGGCTTTCACCATGCAGACAGGAGATAAATCTCAGTGTGTTTGAACTTGTGGAAAACAGCAGTTCACTACCTAACTGTACATTCACTAGAGCACCACAGAAGTGGTAAGGGTTCCCATTATCCTTACTGTGTCACCATTGCAGCCACATGCACACATCTTCAGGAAGGTACTTCCCTTCCACCCCCGTGCTGCTGTTTCTCAATTTCCATTTTTTTCTGCTTTCCACAGAAGTTCTCTGACCCCAACATCAGCACCTCTCACAGATCCATTTCCTGCCCAGTGTATCTGTCATCAAAACATTCCTACCAACACGCTGCGCATCTTAGGGTTCAACCTTTATCTCCAGTATCACCTGAGTCTCCAATGATGCCAGGGATTTGTCAAATCGAGGGATGGGAAGTAGGTACAGACTTTACTTTAAGAAGATAAAAAGGGTTCATTTATTCGTTTTTAATTTAGTCAGCTCCTCTTTCATTCTACAAAGTAGTTCTGTGATTAAAATGCCCAAATACTCCAAATGAACAAACATGGTAATTTTCTCAAGCCATGTTCAGCTACAGAACAGGTTGGGATCCACTGCTCCAGGTGACTTCCTCCTAAACAACAGGGCATTAAAAAGCATGAGACTGCAGAAGGGGAAAGAACTGACAGGCCAGAGCTGACTTAAGGCAGCATATGAAGAAGCTCATGCAGACCTGAGGAAGACAAGTTAATATAAACATGGACTCATGAATATGCAAATCTTAAGTGCATGTCTTTCCTCCCTTTTTTAAGACATAACTAGCTCACCTACAAATTTATTTTGAATCTGTATTTGTAGCACTTAGTAAATGATGCAATTCTCACTAAGATCTGAATCAGAAAAGAGGAAAGGTATCAGGTCATAAGGAGACAACCAACATCATAATCAATCAAGTTTTCATACTTTTTAAAAAATTAAATCATTCATCATCAACCAGAATTTTTCTTAGCCTCTGAAGAATACCTGACAACCATTGAGGATGGAGGTGGCAAAATTTTTCCTAGATACCTCCAATTTAATTAATATTTAATTTCAACATTCCTTTCATCCTCTGTCCCAGAATGGTCTCTACAAATACCATCTCTGACATCAAAGGAAGGCTCCAAATTTTCTCTCTAAATCTATGGATGCGTACGTATTGAATTTTAAACTACTGACATTTTAAGAGGAATCTCTATTTACTGATTCTTTGTTTAAGCCCTAGCTCACATGTTATTCAAGAGCACAGGTATGCAGGCAACTGTAAAATAAAACTATTTTAAGTATTTAAAGCAAAATCTTAATTCCAAAAAGCTTTGGTAGATAAGAGAAGTAGATAACAGAGATATAACAGTGACATGGTGAGAGGTTTACTGCATCAAGAGACTGAATGCATCAAGTATGGCCAGACCTCAGAACTGCATTAATTGCAGAAGTGCAACAAGTGAGATGCTGAACATGCAGCAGTGTGAAGACTACTGTAAGAGAGTAACTGAAATGCTATTTGCCACACAAATCAAAGGTAAAATAGTTCAGATGAAGATCAGTGTAGACAATCAAGTCTGAGATCTGCCCAAAGCAAACCTACAAACAGATGTCAAAAAAAAAAAAAAAAAAAAAAAGGAGTTATTGTGAGGTGAGCTTGAAATATGATCACAAGTATTTGAACTGCTTTTGGAAATAGATAAAAAACCTTGGTATTAACAAAAAAAAAATAAAAAAGAAGAAGAAAAGCAATTATACCACTACATGTCTCAAAAGCAAAAAAGTAATCCCTATTTTCTGTAACTGTCAAAATTATAGGCTCTCTGATGACATAAATGCAGAAATCTTCCAGCTCATTCCCCTAGCTTGTTCCCTTTCCAAATTCCTCAGCATTTTGTTGATTTGAGTAGCCAAAATATCTCCTTTGCCTACTGACAGAGATAAAGACACAAAACTTGTAAATCCATTATTAAAACAGAGAAACAGACAAAACATTAATATAATAAGAATACTCTGCCACTCCCCTCAGTACTGTTTCAGTTCTTTAGTTGACCACTCCCCAATAAAACTTGCAAAAGGCCTTTTAAACAAAAAGAAATTGCTTGCTGATTGTCTTTGTTCAACTAGTCTCTAAACACATTCAAGTAATTCTAGAAGAAGAGTGAGACACTATGCCCCTTTGCAGAAACTGTGCTGCCAGGACGAGAATACCTTTTCCAGAGGAGCAGACTAGCTCACCCAAGCGAGTCATTCCGGGGTCTGTCTGTGTTTATGATGGATGTTTATGAACTGTTAGTTTTATAGGTTAACTGCTTGACCAGAAAGAACAAAATCATCACTAATTCTATTACACAAAGAGAAACTTTGGAGATTGTTCTTGGTTAGAACTAAGAATGTTTTTACACACTAAGTAGCTGCCAACCCCCCAAAATTAAAAACTGCCTCCTCAGTATCCGCACAAAGTCAAATTTCTACTGTGATATGTAAACAGGTATCGCCCTTCTATGTAAAAGGGTACATTTCCAATAGATCGGAAAACAAAACAAAATATACGGGTTTTTTTAGATTGCCCCAAAGATTGGCACATTTACTGGGGACTGGGGGCGGGGGGAGGAGAGGAAGCTGGTAACATTAATGTTTCCACCTTGAGCATCTGCAAATGCACATGTAATTCTGAGATACCACTAACTTTTTCTTTCATCCTCCAAATCTAACTGTTCTAAATGTTGCTATTCTTTTCCTGTAATATGAAGGTGACAGATCAAACCATGGCTCAGATTGCAAAAATGTTCTCTGTCTCAACCCTTTCCCCCATATTTAGAGTATGGCAGTCACTGTACAGCCAAAAATGCAAAAAACCCCCCAAGATTTAGAGTCCAAATGTTAGCCCAGGCACATGCTTTGTACTCAAGAGACAGTGCACCTGCAAAAACTATAATATACAAATGAATTTCTAGTTTATCAGTTTCACTTGAACAGAGTGGATGGAAGAGACAGGCTAAGCACTGAATTTGAACTGTGCCCAATCAGTATCAGTTTGCATAACATGACTGGCAGAAATCTGAAAAACAGTAAGAAAAAAGCTACAATTGGCATTTGTAGACTTTTTTTTATTTTGAAGAAATGTTAGTAGAATATAAAAAAAATCTGAAGAACCAAACTACTTTTGAAAAGAAAATAAACTGCATACATGAATTCATGCTTGCAGGGCTGAAAAAGTTAAAGAATGAGGAAAAGAGCTAATTAAGAAAAGGGGATTGAAGCTATAGTGAAAAATGATGGAAATAAAAGGGCGATGCAGTAAAATTTAGCACAGGTGGAGGGAAGAAAGGAGAAGAGAGAAGATCCTGATCCAGATGCACAGAATCCAGATGACAAATAAAATAATATAGGTATTTGACAGAAGAGGGAAATTAGTGGGAGGAATGCTTGTCAGCTCCACATTCCCTTCCCTAAAATGCAGGATCAGAGTAACCCTTTCCTTTAAGTTTCCTTTTAAGTTTCTTTAAGACAATCTCCCTGCTCTCCATATGCGAGTGTCATACTCTCCATTACTGGTAAAGCCAGGAAAGAGAGCAGAGCTGGTGGCTGTGGTGGGGAGAGGGAGTATAAGGGATTTGGCTATCCTTTAGAAAAGCCTTGACCCTTTATGTAGTTTTAACCTCTTCCCTGACCAACGTGTGTTTCATGATCTAGGGCAAACCTGAAGAAAATTCTGGCACTAGAGTCCTGGTACTCAGAGACTACGAATCTAAATGCTGTCGAGTACGTACCGTGTTTTTCCCCATGGAAAGAAATACCTGCCAAATTTCACAGTTTCTTCACTCTTATGCCACTAACAATACACTTTTCACTACTGTCTCATTAAGCCTACAAACCACAATCACTTCCCCTTCACTGCTGACAGAGATTTATGAAATCACATCTTTTTTCATAACATATGCATGATCTTCAGCATCACATTACTATTCCAGCTCTGCCAACTTACTCCAGATGTTCCCTGCACCATTCAGTAGAGCTGGACGGCAGCTGCAGTATTCCCACAA
>NW_010299013.1:45807-47272 GCF_000700745.2 Antrostomus carolinensis | reverse complement strand
AGCAAAGATGGCATGTGTACATGTCTCACATGTTTCTCACTGAATTTTGTAAGACTCATCACTCTGGAAGACCATGAACTATTATCACAAATCCTCTTAAGGCACCACATGTGGACTGCAAATTCTGGGCTGTGCCTCCTAACACGTAGCACGTCATCTCATTGCAGCTGCCAGATCTGAAAGAGGTGCAGAGTCTTGAGATTTGTCTACAGTCATGTTAAAGGTATCTACCTAAAACATTCTAAGCAGTAATTTGCAAACTCATGCCAAAGATGCAAGATCTGATTCAGACTGAGATCCTCACATATAGTAAATGTATGAATTACAACTTAGTACAAACTAAATTAAGGAAGGTATCCATTCCAATTGCATATGCATCTATTCTTTCTGCTTAACTTGTTTGTTGTAGATTTTGAATTTTGCTATTTGAGAAAAGGATGTGGTTATTTTCTTCCACATCAGCATCCCCTGAATTTCTAATGCAGTAATCTGAATAGAATTCCTGTCCCCACTATTTGCATGAATTACATAAATACAATGTATTGCACAAATTATATAAATTGTACATATATAAATACAATGCATTATATAAATCACTGAACTATCCAGCTTGGAGCATTAGTGAATCAGCAAAGGTGAGGCTTTAAGTCACTAGTGATTCAATGCTTTAGCACACTGCTGTAAGAACTGCCCTGGTGAAAATCTTGGCATTTTAGAATGGAGGTGGAGGGAGAAAAGAAACAAGAATGAGGCAAGGAGAAGCAGGTTAAGCTAAAGAATGAAAAGAAATATAATAAATAATGCCAAGATCCTGCCTATAGAAAATTCCAGGTAGATCTTGGCAGGGAGAGGGTGTTCATCTTGGACAAAAATCTTAACCTAGCAATTATATTCTCATTAGTTTTTATTTCCCTGAGTGAGCATTTATTCTTCTATTTCTCCTATCAAAAATAAGCCAAATTAACCTTGCCATGTTTCAGCAGTGGGCAATATCAATGTATTTCCCTCCAAAAAAATTCTTGTTACTCTTTTGTGATCCCACATTGTACTTACAAATACTGCTTTGAAATAGTATTTTAATATTTATGATAAAATCAGGACTTCTCTTAGAAAAACATAAGGAATCAGTTATACAATGTATTCCTAAGACTAGGAAATATTAATGCTTTGCTCAATATTGGAAAACAAGGAAAATGTGAAGAGAGTAATGGCAAGATGGTGCCTTAAGTCAAGATTGCAATCACTTATACCACTTAACTGGATGAATCAAAGTTTGGAGATGAGCTTAAATTTCTGACAAAGTTTAGCTCAGTCCAAGCCAGAAAAGCCTCAAGCAACTCCACTGTTCTAAATTGTTTTAGCTTTTCTAAACAAATCAGAACAGCAAGTGCTATTGGAGGCATAAACAGATTTCCTATTTAAAATGCTCAACTTTAAGGCTATTGACCACATTCCCTCCCTTCCT
>NW_010299013.1:38522-45774 GCF_000700745.2 Antrostomus carolinensis | reverse complement strand
AAATCTGAGGTGAGCCAACTTTGAATCAAATTTAGTTTTGTCTGCATTTAATTTGATTGGACTGGCTTTCAAAACAAACCAAGCAAACCCTCACAACATGGGGATTTCAAGTTGCTGAACTTGTTTTGCATAATCTCCCCTTTTTATCTAAACACTACCCCTTATTCAGGGCTGAGAAAATATGAAAAATACATTTTCAAAAGGCATTTTTATTTACAGGCTAGAAACTGCCTAAAAAAATGAATGACAAGAATTGAAAATTAAATCAATATGCCCATCAACACTTTAAGTAATACTCAATATGGATGTAGAGGATGTGCAGAAAACATTGCCCAAAACTAGAATTGTACAAAAAAAAAAAAAAAAAAAAGACACATTAACAGCAGAAATAACCTCAAATCAGGTAGCTTTAAAAGCATCAGTATAAAGAAGTTCCCTCTTGCCACAGGCCAACTAGAAGGCATGTTCTCACAACCCAGCAATTTTGAGAGTTTATGCATTGCCTTACCTACAGCCCTGCTCTTGGATGCCCCACTGATTTATCCTCTACCTGCTCCCGGCAAAGTTTATTAGATCTTGTTAAAAATAGCCCAGTATGATTATTAATCAGAACTCAGGCAGCTAGAATACTCCTATTTCTGTGACAAGTTCAAACTGATTCCTCATGAAAAAAATTTGCCTTATCCAGTAGACACTGTTGTTGTTACAACAGATGCCCTACCACGGTAGGGATTAATCATCTAAACATCAGTTTCCTGCCCTCTTTGGCATGACATTGTATAAGTTTAAAATATAAAGGAATGAGCTACTCCATGATACTTTCTACTGGTGAAAAAAATTCTTAAATCATTGAAGACTAACTTCTTACTCATAACTCTCATAACTCTCAGGAAGCTTTTTCTGACTCAAACAATCCTGCTCTCTTACATCGCAGGAAAAGTTTGGAAGAGCAAGGAGAGTAAGTATTCCTGTCAATAGAAGTTAGAAAATGGACACTCCAGTTAATCATTCCCTTAGCTTGCTTAGATTTATCTTATGCTTAGATAAATATGACCTATAACTCAAACCAAAGTAAAGCTTCTACTGACCACAATGTGCCCAAGATTTTACTCTTACTACTCAACTATTTAGAAAACAAGGAGTAAATAGTATGCTTTGAAAATTAAGTTTTAAATTGTCAGTCTCTTGATGGAGTATCTAAGGTAATCTAAGTAAAGAAGTAGCTTGCATCTCAAGCTATTACTTAAAGTGATAGGCTAATTATAGTTTTAAAGTGTTGTGTCCCACATGCAGGTAATAGAATAGCTATATATATACCTGGGCTAGCAGTAAAGATATTACAAATATTTGCTTGGTTGTATTATTCATAATATACTTCATTGCTCTGGCAGCAGTGTGTTAAAATCAGGTAAATGGCAAACCAGTTAACGATTAACCCCAGCTACTTCTACTATTGCCAATGACTCAGCCATGGAATACCACCAGCAATCGTGCAGAAGCAACAGTTAGTCCAGCTAGTGCTTTTAATGTTCCTACTTCCTCCAAGTGAGTTCTTTCCTAAAGTCCAGTCTTTTTATGATTTTAGCTACTAGTCTTCTCCAAAGTTGCTTCCTGCCTTACTGTCAGGCTCTAGTTTCCCCAGGTAAAAGTATGGTCCTAAGGTTGCACGCTCTGCACTACCCTCTATGAAATCACTCTTTTCCTTCTCCAGGTTCAGCGTACTTTTGTTATTGCTTTCCCATACGCTTCACAGAGGAACAGTTTCCAGCACCAAAATAGCTCTTCCACCACTGGGAAAAGAGAAAGTAGACCCATTTTCCTGTACACTTCTTGAAACGGTCTTCTTGCCAAGCATTGTTTCTCATCTGTTGTGGAACATGACACCCTATTTAAATGTCAACAGGAGTTCAACTCAGGCAACCAGTGTATTTTTGAAGTGGCTCTACACCAAGCTTCTTCCCTACTACCAGCAAGTTACTAAGAGACCACGTTTACGGTCTCTGGATTAATAATAATCCTAATGAGCATGTTATTTTAACCTTTATATACAGCAAAATCAGAGGAACTGTTCAATGAAGAATTTCTCATCTGTGCACAGCTACTGGTACTATGCCATATACACATAGCACTGCACTTCTAAACCCACAGCACCAAGTAACTCAGTGGTCTATGAGCTAAAACTGAGTCCTGTGGGCAACCTTGCAGTGGTTAGCGTAGACTCACTTAAAAAGGGAGGAGATCTAACACAAAAGTCTGAATCTGCAGTGGCAAAGCTCCAAATGTGCATTAAGAATGCTAAAGAATGAAAAATTTACACTAAAAGCAATACACAAAAAGTACTGTTTAGGTAGTCACTAAGGAACTACACACTTACTAATCTCACAACACTAAAAGTATGAAAAACCCTCACTTAATAGAAGGAGAATAATATTTAAATATTACTAATTTATTCAGTTTAATATTTCTTTGAATGTTTGTTCAAGTGATTGCAGTTATTTTAATAAGGTGTATATTTGCCTTTCTAAAAAAATAGTTACACTCTAGGAAAAATAAGTATTAAAAATGAATTGGAAAGGACTTTTTATAAATCCTTAAATCCTCAAGCTCTTTGGTTAGTTTCCAAAAGAAAGGCATAACATATAAACACTCATAAAAACCCCAAATAATGTGTGTAATTAGTACAGCATTTTAATACACTTCAGAAAAATATACCTATTTAAGATCCCAAAACACCTTGCCTTTACCTGTTCTGGTTTTCTGCTTTTGTATTATAACTGCCAAAAGTCAACATTTGAGGGGAAAACTGAAAATAGTTTTTCTTTAAATTTTTTTTAAAAAATATTATTTATTTATTTTTAGAGTTTCTCTGCCTAAGGAAGCAGTGCTCTCAGTGAATACACTGATGTTCTTGAAGTAAAAGATCAACTGCATAGCAACTGACAGTTACAGCAAAATACTTGTTAAGATCAAAGAAGATTTGCCATACAGAGGATTAGCTCCCACTGCCATCTCAGTCTATCAAGAATATTTCAGAGGCGTCTTTGAGAAGAGGATTTTCTGTTGCCCAAGCACACAGTCAAGAAGAGTCAGGCTCTAGGAAAGAGTTTCTCAGGAGATCTGGAGGTATGGTACTTGGTCACAGAGAAGACACTGACACAGTATTAGCTGCAAGCAAGCCTAACTAGAAGGATTTCCTATGTTGAAATCTCAAGATTTTGGTAACAGTGCAAGTTTTCAGGTAGTTATTTTTCACATACTGTTGATAATGCCTACTTCTGTTTCAAAGGTAACTTTTGGGAGATCTTTATTATGAAACCATATAGCTAAAACTTACTGGGGTATTACTTACATGTGCTTCAAAGCTTGTTTCAAAATAGATTCTAGAAGACAGAACTATCTTCCAAAAAAGATACATATAACCTCTAAATCAAGAATAATCACAATAATAATTTAAAAAGTCTTAGTTGAAAGTATACAATATCTTAAGATAAATATAAAGGTTTAATGGGATGGCAATGTACTGAAATAATCAAATTTATCTGACAGTCAAAGGTGCTAGTATAGGAAGAAAACCAGCCAGTACAAACTGCAATGAGAAACCAATACCTCCCACAAGGTCCTCTCAGGTCTTAACAAAAGCTAAGCTTCTGAAAATCCCCAAAATTCATAGCTCTCAAAACTAAAATAACATAACTGATAAACAACTACACACCTAGAAAGTTTGATATAGTACAGTAACTTGCAACTTGTGCATACTCCTCCGTTTTTCTTGGGAAATGTTTAATTTGTTGTCCCAAGACAAAACAGACTTTGGTCATCATAGATGATTATTAAATTACAATAACTGTACTCAAATAATAACTATGGACTCTGCTAAACAAAGCCGTGACAAATAAGGATTATAAAAACAAAAAAGATGCCAGAACAATCTCATTTTGGTCCTTTGTGTAGACAGGAAGATTTAAGACTGTAATTGAAGATCAGTCTATTAACTTTTCCGTAGGTCATCTAACTCCTTTCAGTGAGCAAGCCAGCCGTTTTCAGCATGATTCAGGGCAAAGTTAAAGACTGTTTTCTCTGAGTCCTGCTTCATCTTCAGAGAAGCTGTGTGAAAATGTATCCATAAAATAAATACAAGGACAGCAGCAAGGAAAAGGCTACACAGCAAGTTTCTTGGTCAAATAATATGAGCAAACAGGTGGACAAGAGGACTGTGGGTAGACAAAACAGCTTCTCTTATTTCAAGTATCTGAACATTGTTTTGGAGTCTATCCTCATCTCTAGATCTCATTTTAAGTTTGCCATTTGATAGACGTCTGATTTAAGAAACAGTGACGCTTAGATAAGGAGAGGCTGGTTGAATACCTGTATGGTTGTTTTGACTTTAGAAACAGCATCTAAACATTTGCTCTCTTACTAAAATATTGTAAATTTGCTAACAAAATTAGCCATGGTTAATTCCTGTACTATACAATCACCTCCTGGCTCTGTAACACTACATACTAGAAACCTCTTTCCTGGATGGTAGCTCTAATTAAACCCTAAAACATTTCATTAATGAAAAAATGTAAACGCATATAAAACCTCAAGTAAGGTTATGCACCTTACACAAAGGGTAACATATTTCTTTTGATCTCCACTTCTTTTGTGTTATGTATCACCAGAACCACAGTGATCTGAAATTCTTTTACAGATTTCTGAAAAAAGGACAGCTGAACTTGACTCATGCCTCATAAGAAGACTTAAATTACCAGGATTTGCAATGTTGTATGTCAACTCACTGAACTATGAACTTTGTATTAAATTGTTACACATCCATTTTACTGCTATTCAAGGTCCAAGTGATTTCTCCCTCTTTTTCTCTCAGAAGCTTTAGTTAAATTCTTTAAAAAAACCCCTCACTGGCTTCCATTTGTAGACCTAATACTGCAGAATGCCTTAACATATATAAATGTACATAGTCAGCAGAAACCGGTGCCTGATCTGCAGGAACAGCGAGCGCTCACAGCTACAAGTAAAGCCAAGGGAAGGGGAGGAGGGAGGGCGGGAAAGCTGGCTGAGGGGGCAGGGAAGGAAGCTGTGCTCTGAAGATATGGTAGAAATTCTGTAATTGTTTAAAATTTGGCAAACCACAAATATCTGGCAACCTCCACAGCAGCAGGTTCTGAGTCCTGCCTATGTTTCAGTCCCTTATGCAAGGCAGCAGGAAGACAGTCATACATTTGATATAACCTGAAATCACATTTCATTTTAGTAGTAATAGCTAATAATAACTCTTCTACTTCCCAGCCAAGGAGAAACCAAGCCTAAACATACAAGAACATCAGTTTTGCTAGCTTATGTGCCAACGTGGAAAATCCAGGCTCAAACAGACCCACGGAACTTGAGAGAGTAGACATACAGGTAAACTACATCTCACTGCTGCATATTTTAAAAAAACCTATTTTTATGGAAAAATATTTGAAAGGTATCTTTTTCTCCTTGGAATCCCACCTCCAAGGAATTTAGGTCTGCTTAATCTTTGCTTTCCACATTTTTCTACTAATTTAGGAACTATATATATAGTTAATAAATATAACAAGCCACGTAAAGCACAAGGCATGCCAAACTACCTTCTCTTTTCAGTATTTTTAGATTTAGCTTAATATATTAACATGGTTAGACCATCGTTAGGTAAGGGCAGCTCTCACTGCAATAAAAAGGGAAAGGTTTAACTTAGGCTGTAAGTAGTGTGGAAGTTTGTATCTGCTATAAAAAGAAGTTACCCAATTTAGCATTTTTAAATTTAAATATGGAGTTTGAACTTTATTTTAGGTCTGTTTTCAGACTTGAAAGAGTGAATACTTGATCTGAGGCCCCTGGAGCTTTAGAACACTTTAGAGAATAATCTTCTTTAGTGAAATAAATATATTTTTCTCATTTAAGAAATGATATTAAAAATGTCTCTGATATTACAGCCTTCACACAACATTTTTCTTATGTATTTTTCCCTCTGAGGACAGAGTATTTTTTGAAATACTTCACTCAAGGTATGTTTCTCCATCCTAATATTATCTTCAGAAAATTCATTCACTGTCTTCTCTTCATTTGAAGCTAATGGGCTGGAAAATCTTAAGAGGCATGAATGTTATTTGGAGGATGGGGAAAGAAAATGGAAGGAAAGTGGAAGGAAGTGGAAGGAAAGGCAAAAAATACTACTCACCACTCCTCAGAGAAAGTGACAGACTGCAAAATGCACCGAGAACAATTTTACCATGCAAAAATAATTTTCTATTATTTACTTAATTTAATTTTATTCTATTGGCAGAAACCATTTAAGAACTCTTACCTTTTTAGCTTTCTTTAAAGATGCAGAATGTAAGTTTGACTCTTGTCAAGGTAAAGCAGACAAGGCAATCTCTGAACACAGGCCTCAGCCAACCAACCTGATGAAGGCCTCCCCAGTCATCAAAATTAATCTAATTCCAGGTAAACATCTGGCACTTGGCTTTCATGGTATATTTCAAATGTCAATTTTCAATGATTTTTTTTTTTAAAGTCAGTTTCCTTGAAGTTACATGGATCACTTCATGCTGAACTAGAGGTGAGCAAGATAGGGTGACAGAGTGATGTCTTGCCATACCTATTTGCCAAATATTTGTTGTAAAAGACAGGGAAAGAAAAACTGCAAGAATAAAAAAGGTAATGTAGCACATACAGCAAATGCACTGTTCTGTCCTCACTTTCCACAAAGAGAAACAAATACAGTTCTTCACAACTTACACAATTCAACAGGTGAAATAATGTTAATGTAGTTCTTTTCCATCTAGCGCCAAATACTCAAATTTACCGTGATGTGATTTTTAGGTTTCATCAACTCGGTGCCCGAGAAGGCTCTCCGGAGGTGCCCTGTCCTGCCCTGTCACTGCACTACCCGTCCCACGTCAGCACTACGGGTGTTGAGCCGGCGCTAATGTCTCCTGGGTTTGGTCTTTGGCAGGAGCAGCGAGATAACAATCGTCATTTGGTCAAGCAAAACTTCCTGCTCTGAGAAGCTGCCCGATGTCCGCAGGTGCCTGCAGCCACCTGGCCAGGCTGAGCCAGCCCGCCCGGGATCCGTGCTTCTGTCTCAGCAGACGGGAGGCAGCCAGCATGGGGTACTGGCAGTGCCCCAGGGCACGGGGCTGCGCTGCAGGCGAGGGCGGGAGTTGTGCTGGGGGCCCTGTTTGCACTCGGGTAGGTAGGACCAGTGCAGAAGAAGAGCAGAGTGGGC
>NW_010299013.1:36386-38490 GCF_000700745.2 Antrostomus carolinensis | reverse complement strand
AGAGGAATGTGGGGTTGTGTTTTGCTTCAGGAAGAGCTGGACTTGCAGTTGGAAGGGAGAGCACAAGGTTAGATCGGCATGTGTGACAGAGCATGGGCTGGGGTCCACATCTGGAGAAGTCAGAGGTGGGAAAGCATGGGGCTTAGGAAGCTGAAATGGGCACTCTGGACCAGGGAGATGAATGGATCCAGAGGAGGATTGCTTTCCGCTTTGGAAGAGAGAGGTTGCATGAGTATGCAGGGCTACCACCTTTGCCTGGGATTTCCTGGACAGAAATAAATGCACGTGGCCTTTCCTTCTCTTCTGGTCTTACTGCAGCTGTAATGCATGGCTGATTTACACCCATGCACAGAAATGCATGGGATTTTTCAGCTCATGGCAGTCAAATTAGGGGTACTTTACAACAGCTTGAACAAACTTCCAGAAGTTTGGAAATCCTTAAGGGAAGTTTAGAGTTTGCTTTACGCCTGAAAATGTTGTCAAAGCCAGGCACGAACACATAGCTGTTGCTGCTGACAGCAGCAGGTAAGCAAACATGGTCTGGAAATTCCTCATCCATCCTTTAGCCCAAAGGCATACTTTCTGCATGGGGAAGAGTTACAGAAAGACGACAGTACCAGGCATGTTAACATAATTAGACAGCAAAGCCTTCCATCGCAGAGAAAGCAATTGCTGCCTGACCATCCAGCCCCAGAACACACGCAGAGGACAGATGAAATGTGCTACAGCAAACAGGGCTTCACATTATCCCTAAAGTGATTTAGATCCCCTCAGAGGATCAGCAGCTGCCAAAATCTATTCTTAGCTATTTGAAAAAGTTACAGCATGTTTGAAGATGGGATACTTTTCTAGTTCATAAACATCATTTTTATTTTAGAGAAGAGTTACATAAAGTGCATTACTGTAAGCCATATTTAGTAAAACTCTAAGAGATGCAAGTCCATTTCATACTATACCAAAACATTTTAAATAAAGTAAGTTTACAAAACATAAAGGTACAGTTTAAACTTAAAATCCCAACACTGCTTTTTTGTTGGCCAGCCCGTACAGGATTCAATCCTCCCTAAAATGAATAAACACCCTCTCCCATCACACACCAAAAAGAAGAAAAAAAAAGAAAAAAAAAGAAAAAAAAAGAAAAAAAGAAAGAAAGAAAAAGAGAAAAAAGGGAGAGGGGGAAACATTTAAAGGATTTTACTACAGCAGCCACATGCTTTTAGTGGGTCCAGAGAAGAGCAACGAGGCTGGTGAAGGGACCTGAGCACAAGTCCTATGAGGAGAGGCTGAGGGAGCTGGGGTTGTTTAGTCTGGAGAAGAGAAGGCTTAGAGGTGACCTCATCACTCTCTTCAACTACCTGAAGGGAGGTTATAGCCAGGTGGGGGTTGGTCTCTTCTCCCAGGCAACCAACAACAGGACAAGGGGGCATGGGCTCAAGCTCTGCCAGGGGAGGTTTAGGTTAGATGTTAGGAAGAAATTCTTTACAGAGAGGGTAATCAGGCACTGGAACGGCCTGCCCAGAGAGGTGGTGGATTCACCATCCCTGGAGGTTTTTAAAAAGAGATTGGACGTGGCCCTTAGTGCCATGATATAGTAATTGGAGTTGGATCAGGGGTTGGACTTGATGATCTTGGAGGTCTTTTCCAACCCAATCTATTCTATGATTCTATGATATGGTTTTGTCTTTGTTTGAGATGCAGTATAAAAGCAGGTACAGCCATCGATTTTTTGTTACACACGCTCCTATAACACAAGTTACGACACAGTTCCAATCTTTATTTGAAACTTCTAGGCACTAACATAAACAGATGAGATTTATAAAGACACAACAAGTGAAATCAAGAAAAACAATGTGCATGCCAATGACAGTAATGCAGAAAGTCATCGTAAGCCTCAGATGCAAGTAGATCTTCCTTGGAAAAAGAAACATCATGCCTCGTACAGGTAAAAGTAGCACAGTAAGCACTTCACAAAATATAAGCACACAATTATTAGTTCACAGAATTCATGGAAGGTATTGTTGCACATTTCATAAAAGTGAAGCCTTCTGTTCAAAAGATCTTCAATGGGAAAACACAAATGAAGAGAAAAAAACAACACCAAAAT
>NW_010299013.1:16583-36368 GCF_000700745.2 Antrostomus carolinensis | reverse complement strand
TGAGAGGAGAATTTCTTTAAGAACATTTTACTTTTGAAGCCAACAGTATTGAGGGTGATTTTGCTCATGTTGTAACATAGACAATGCACTTCTTAAAACAGGTTAAGGAATACACTATAAGAAAAATCACAGAATCACAGAATCGTAGTGGTTGGAAAAGACCTTTAAGGTAATTAAGTCCAACCATTAACCTAACACTACCAATTCCACCTCTAAACCACGTCCCCAATCACCTTGTCTACCCATCTTTTAAATAACACCAGGGATGGTGACTCCACCACCTCCCTGGGCAGCCTGTTCCGAAGTTTGATTACCGTTTCGGTGAAGAATTTTTTCCTAATATCCAATCTAAACCTCCCCTGGTGCAACTTGACGCCATTTCCTCTCGTTTTGTCACTTGTTACCTGGGAGAAGAGACCAACACCCACCTCGCTACACCCTCCTTTCAGGTAGTTGTGGAGAGTGATAAGGTCTCCTCTCAGCCTCCTCCTCCTCTCCAGACTAAACAACCCCCGCTCCCTCAGCCACTCCTTGTAAGACTTGTTCTCCAGGCCCTTCACCAGCTTCGTTGCCCTTCTCTGGACCTGCTCCAGCACCTCAACCTCTTTCCTGTAGTGAGGGGCCCAATACTGAACACAGTATTTGAGGTATGGCCTCAAAAGTACCAAGTACAGGGGCATGATCACTTCCCTAGTCCTGCTGGCCACACTATTTCTGATACAGGCCAGGATGCCATTGGCCTTCTTGGCCACTTGGATGACCACACATCTATTGATTACAGTAACAGGAAATTAAATTTTATACACAGTTTGGCTGAGGAAATACTCTAACTTCAGAGCCGCTGGCAGGACTCTTCTGGCACCCACTGTATGTGGCGATTCTCACAGGAAAATTAAGCTTACGTTGCTGAAACATTTACTGCTTTGAGGCATCTACTTCAGCTGTTTCCTAGAAGCTGTTGTTTTATCGTGGAAATAGTTATATTTAAAATGCCTAAAATCGGGCCTTGTGAATAACTTTTATTTATTATTTTATTGTTAATTATGTAAAACTAGTTCTGTTAATTTAATGAATTAACAAAAGGTTTTCTCGAGATGGACATCTATGCAATGTTTTACTTTTTTTTTTTTTTTTGTCTTGCTGAAGTACTGGTTTGGCCATCTGTTACGGGCGGTCTTCAGTAGAAATTCCACTGTAATATTCTGAAGTTCTTTATTTTCTAGACAGTTTACTATATTTTTTTTTAGCATCAAATACCTGCACAACTTGACAGGAGTACATTTTGAACATTAAGCCTGTTTTGGATACTAAAAGAACTGCTCCAGTCTGTTAGATTGTGGTGCTATAGTAAAATAATTATGAAGACTGCTCTGCCTCTTAATAATGCATCTTAAAAAAGGTTAACCTCATTTAACCTCACAAATGCAAAGTATCTTAGAAACCAAAACTAAGATTTCTTACTCTAACATAGTTTGATTTTTTTACTCCTAGTTTTGACTAGAAATTTCTTAGATTTTAAATATTCAGTATTATGATAATCCAATATTTAAAAATGAAAACTGTGAAATACTTAAAACTGACTCCTAATTTTAATTCCCTCTTAGAATAATTTTGTTGCACTGAAAATTAACTTTTTTGGTCAGAAAAGTAGCTGTTTTTTAATAATCCAAACATTATAGTTGCATATTTTGCCATACATGCCTTGATACTCCTGATTTCTTTAAGTCTATGGATTTTCATTTTAAAGGATTGTAAGAACAGGTAAGTTACGTGATGAATAAGAAGTCTATACTTACTAGGCTTGCTGAGGAACTCATTCTCTAGAGTTCTGGCATACTTAGTTCACTTCAGAGTTTGGTTCAAGCAAAATACATTTTTCACCAAGTTATTCATTGTGGTTTGGAAAAATAACTAGAAAGGACTTTTAGTGTTACCCATTTTAAGGAGTTTAGCATGTTTCTGTACTAATTTAGTATGTGCTTGTGTAAATCTTTTCAGGCTCCCTTTTTACCATATGCTGAATACATTAAAAACCTATTATACATACTCAGTATTTCCTCATTGTGGTATTTTTGACATAATTACAGCTTATTTAAAAATAGACAAAAACATGTTTAGTGTTTTTTCCCTAAATTTAAAGAAAAAAAAAAATCTCTTACAAAGCCACAAGATCTTCCAAATGAATTACAACAAGCAAGGCCACAAAGTCTTTCAAAGTCTGCTAGCCCCCTCAAGACAGACAGTAACACTGTAAACACAGTCTGAATTGAAACAAATTTCAAAGGTATAACTAAGAACAACCTATTCTGGAGCTGACTTTATTTTTAAAATTATATCAATCTAAAGTTGGAGTGCTACAGCACCCTGTATAAATTCATACATTACATCTTACCAGAAAGTACAATTCTTTCGGGAATTCAAATACCAATGTTACATATAAACCTATACCTGACCATTTCTCATACTCAGAATCTCAAGATCTGGCCCTACTACAGAAGGACCATACTACGTTTTTACGGTCTAGGTTGGTACCTAAAGCAGACTCTGGAATTCAGTTCTCTCAATGACACGTCAGTGCTCTCCATCACCAGATGGACAGAAAAAGGTTTTCGAGGAATCTGAAGAGGGAACAATTCTGAGTTCATAGCAGCAGCTATGGATAGGCTCCTGAGTGTTGTTTTGTGAAACAAGTCCATCCATAAAGGAAGTCACCACTCAGTTAAAGTAGAAAACTTAGATCTTGCTTGTGCTTAAATGTTGTGGACTACTTCAGTTTCAGTTAGAACACTAAAACAACACTGAAAATTTCAGATTCTTATTAGTTGGGGCTTTTTTTCTTTGCACTGGCATGAACCAGTGGTATATCAAAAATGTTCTGAATAAATTTTCAAGACATGGACACATAGTAGGTGAAGAAAGAAGTGACTCCTGGGGGAAGGGGGGGAAAAACACAGCCCCAAAAGAAAACAAAAATTCAGACAAGACCACTTGTGCAGGGACAATTCAAGATGGAAGGTTAGACAGAATCTGACGCTGTCTCAAGGAGCAGAGGACCGCAAGACATGAACAAAGTTACTAGCTCATGCAATCAAAATCATTCAATAGGCAATTAGTTTAGTAGAGTCCAGAGTACGCTAGTAGTGCTTGCTCTGCTCCAAAGGCCATAAACATGACACGCTGATCTATGTGAGCATGTCAGAAAAGAGCAAAAGTCATAACTCTAAATTGTTCCAGGAAGAACAGCAAGGTCACGGGCATTGCCAGTGGCTGAGGTTCCTGCAATGGCAGGAAATGTGTTAAGAGAACTTGCAAGCAGCATATGCCGGCTCGGTACGTAGAGTAAGGCAATAAACCACACACAGCAGCATACTGGACATTTATATTTTGTCTCCAACCAAATCTTCTGCACAACCATTAATACTTCCTTAAAAGACAAAATTCCATGCCTGAACTCCAATTACGCACTGAGTATAAACAAAATTTTTTTTTCCTTGTGATCCCCTCTACAGTCAGGAATACTGGGACTGAATTAATATCAGATAAATATAAAGAATACGAAGTAAACAAATGAATAGTCTTGCTGCCTTTCAAAACTCACTGGATATGTCAACATAGATAAGGATCCATATCACTGATATGTTTTTTTTTCCTCCTAGAAATTTCCTAATACATGATGAAGTGTTTTGTGCAAGCTTGATAATGTAAAGCAATACAAGCTCACTGCAAACTACAAGGCCATTCCAATCAACATTGTTCACGTGGATAAGAAGCTTCCAGTTTCTATCTTGCATTTATTTGTGACCAGACCACTTACAATTTCTCTAATATGTAAGTAAAAAATTAAGAGCCACAATGTCAAGAGGTCAAACCACTGTTTACACAGCATTTGGATGATCTAGGTAATACTGAAGTGGTTGTGTTATTCATTGGTCACTATCCCACCTGTTACTACAATGTTTTAATCCTGATTGTTGAATACAGATTTTCAACAGAAAGGAGAAAATTCTACTATTAGGTACTACCTGAGGCCAAATTCCTTCAATAAACTTTACAGGAATTACTAACAAGAACTGATGGGATTCTCTCCAATCAATAATAAGAGTACAGTGTCTGTAAGATGTACAAAAAAATCTTACCTGTGAAGAAAGGCTGAAAGAATTGTATTTAACATAGAGATTAACCTGAAAGAAATATGAAATCCTTTTTAAGATGCAGGAGCCTACTGCAAAGAAATACTGATCAGTTCAGTCAGAGAGAACAGGAAATATTCAGCTTAATTTGTAGCAAGAGAGAGTTCAGCTTGATACCAGGAAAAGGCTTAATGACAAGAATCAAATAAGCACTGCAACAGGTTAATTCGCCAGATCACAAAATCTTTAACAATTTTCAAGAACAAGTTGGATACGTGTCTGTCAGACAGAGCTTAGATATACCTCTCTATCAGGGAAACATCCATCTGAAAAGATTTTTCTAACCCCGTATTTTTATCATTTTAAGGCATACCTTATTTTACCCTAAGACCAACCATGGCAAAGCAAATGTCTTTGTATAGTATACTCTGAATTTCAAAATAGTATACGGAGTATGTAAACAAAATGTAACTTTTCAGCTGTTAATCAAGCAAGCCCACCATCATAAGCCTAATCTGCATTGCTTCAACAATAAACCTGATCTTTTGTTTGCTTTGATGGATGCAAGTTCAAGTTTATTATTATGATGATTATTTTAAATAATGGAAAAGACCTGAAATTTTCCAAGACCAAATTTCCCTGCAGACAGGAAGTTGTGTACTTGGTTATCCATTGACTTTCCTGGCTTAGAACAGCTCAGACTGCAGATCCTAGACTAAGGAGGATATGCAGGCTGTCAGCATCATTGAGAAGTTACAGCTGACATCTCAACCCAAATACAGTCTCTCCTTTTTAATCCAGACATCCTAACAGTACTGCATGAAACACATCCATCACCAAACTACAAAAAACAATTTGAAAATTTCAGTGGACTGCCTAACAGAAGTAGAAGTAACTACCTTTAGGAGAAGTAACAACTAACACGTACAACTACATTTAGGGGTAACTAACATTTAGTAGAACTAACACTTAGAAGCAACTCCTAAACTTTTTACAGTTCTTAGTCTATCAACAAAACCTTAACAATGCTGAGGCTTAAAAAAAAATAAATAAAAATGGACAAATGCATTAAAAATCCCATTTTGCTGCATGAGCAATGTAACTACGTAATTCAGTGACTATCATCAGTGACTAACTACTTAAGTTTTACAGAAAAGTACTTACTGTTCCATTCATGTGTTCGTGATGGATTAAAAAACTTAATCAAACAATTGTAAAAATTGTACTTGTGCCCTGATTAAAAATAAACAAATAAATCAACACTAGGTACATCTCATGACTCTTGAATACAAGGTATATCAACGTGATAAACTAAAGGAGAGAGGTATACTTGCCCAAGATCAAAGAAGACAGCAAGCAGTGGTTTAAGTAATTATCTTTTAATTGACTACAAAAATGTTAGTTCATAGGAGGAAGTGTATTTTTACAAAATTGAAGACTTTCACAACAAGAAAAGTGGTTGGCAACATTTCCACAAGACTCTTCCTTTTATAGTCAACTGTAAGATGGCAGTGTGCACTCCAGAGGATAGAGGAGACATTCCTTATTCACGCTGCAGCTTTCTCTACCAGTGCATTAATTGATGCTGAATATACAGTAAATCCAAACTCCTTTTCTTCAACTTGGTAAGAGTGCAAACTTAATTTATTTGCAGCCTGGAATTCTGAGGGACAGATAGACATTAGTTTAACATTTAAAGTCAAAGATGCAGTAGCTGTATTGTGAGTTTCTTATACCTTATACCTTTCTTATTACATAGAATACTTTTGTGTTGTGGAATCCTATCTGTTTAGAGTAAAACCCAGCCTCTGGGGCAGAAAAGAAAACACCTGGGCACCTCAAAGAACAAAGGTCTCCAGATGGATGAGCAGCAGTGCTTCCAAGCTTGCCTATTAATAAGATTGTATGACACTTCCATTACAAAACACTGCTTTCAACTGCTTGTGACTTACATAAAATATTAGCTGTTGTGCAGAAATTTTCTGTGCTGGGAGTCATGTCAGACTGAACTTTTTTGAAAATTTAGCCAAAACAGGTCATTTCTTTGAGCAAAGAGGAAAATATATTACTTTGTCTGGTTTAATACATTCTGATGATATCTTCTTAAAAACAAACAAAAAGCTCACAAACATCACATCACCAAGTCTGCACATCCATATGCTTTGAATCAAGATTTGGAAGTCTGCAGGGCAATGTAAACTTTAAGAAAATGGAACTCATCTGCTACCCAGGTGAAAATCTGCCAACATTAGTCAATTTTCCAGGCCTTTAAGGAGGAGAAGAATGTTGCACCTGCTTGGTACATGCTTGCTTTCCCTAGCTGGAATGCTTCAACCGATAAGAAACTCTTTATTCCCAAAACTGCAGTTGCCCTTGATTTGGGGCCAGGAAAGTCTAGAACGGACATATGCTTCCAGTGTCCCCCGTGCAAGGTTCAAGCATCATGGAGTTAGAAATGGCATAATCAAAATGCAGATCAAAAGCAAAGTCTGCTAAAAGAGAAGTTACTGGGACTCCAGACTAGTTGAAGAGGGTAGAGGGAACTTAAAACTGGTAACTATGGAGGACAGATCGGCTAGGCATAACGTCTGCCATTTGAGAACCTGGTCAAAGAAAATGACAAACTATTTCACAAAGGAAAAAGACTAAGGAAAAAGTGAGCTGAAATGAACCTGACAAACTATGGACCTGAGACTGAGGAGTATCTTGATAAGCACTGAACATCACCTCAGAGAAGTCCTGTGAGAATGAATTAATTTGTGGCATCCACAGATACTGTGATGGTGGAGGAGGTTAGATGAGTGGAAATAGAGTGCACTTTGGTCACACTGACATGACTGCACTTGAGATCAGGATAGGAGAGAAATATGACCGAAACATGGTTAGACTGGGAAAGCAGCAGAGGAAGATGTGACAACGGAAGAATCATGTGGAAGTGTCTACGTCCACTGCCATCTACCTTAGCAGACTGTAGCAACTTGGCACTCTGCTACAGCTAGCACAAAGTATCTTCTCTGCAACCCCAAATGCTGATCTACACAGATGATAACATGCCCCCTCTAACATCAGTTTAGATGTTCAAGTGTGCATAGGATGCACAGTAGATCCAGAAACTTTCTGTTTAAAAACAGAGGAACTCTACCAACAAGAAAGCATCCAGCAAGCCACACACAAGAACCAGTAAGATGCAGAAGCTTAGGTACACTTCTAAACTGAGGATACCTGTGTGACTTTAATTCCCTCCATACCATCATCCCCCATGAATCTGTTTTATGATGCAACCTCCAATTAAATGACAACGCACTGTTTTTCCCAGAAGGTTTCCTTCCTCATGCTAAGCACAAAACTGACTTCCTTTGGGATCGAACAAGTATTATACTGTAAGGGATACTTGTTTCAAGGACTCACGACGCCTCTCTTACAAAGCTGTAGCGAGTGAGTTCATGAACTGCAAAAGTAGATAAAGCACTTGAACATTTCTTAAAAGCAAAACAGAACATAAAAAATATTATCTTTTCTAATTTCACAGGACTTCACTGTGAATTTAGGCAAGTAGTTTAAACCAAGAATTCATCTCAATTTTTTTTTGTTTTCCACATACTGGACTTGGCACCCATGCCATTAGTATACTGGTATCATGCTCTCATTACATAAAGTATAACATAAAATTCAACGTGCTTCAAAGCATGGAAACAATCTTAGGTGACCTAAACTAGATAAAGACAACGGCCCCCCCCTTAAATAATCCAAACCCCAGATAAACAACAAAGTTGATAATTAAAGAATAGGGTTTTTTTAAATGCTGTGAAACTCAGTTTCCAGGTGCCTATGCTATTAAAATCTCACCTCAGTTAGATGTTACACACATCAGTTTATTGATACTTGTGAAATCCACGTAGACAGTGGTGGTGAGTGCTGTAAGAAGCCTCAGAACTACAATTCAGCCTTCAAAGCATTATTTAAATGGTTTGTAGCATGGTATCCTAGCCTTTGAGCCAGGAAGGTCATAACACTTTTCCTCACGGTGTCACTAGGATCACTGCCTATGTTCATCCCCTTTCACCTGTGAAATCTGTGCAAACAGCAGTGTGTAAAGTCAGAGAAGAGCTTATCCTAAGTTGTCCCTGGCTCATGCCAATGATACCCCACAAAAGATGATGCCCAAGGAACTGACTGCCAGAAATTGAGCAATTTAGAGATCTCGTAAGGAGTTTCCCATACAAAGGGCAGCCAAAGGTGGATTCACCAGCAGGCCTGCAGGTCACAGGCTGCTTAACCCAATAAATAAAACAGATGCCCTTACAGAGATCAACCGGGAAAACATAAAAAACAGTTTTTAAGTATTTTAAGTGAGCACCTGTTCTGTGTCCACAACATTAACAGATATAAATGACCTAACCCTTTGCTTCTGCTTTAGAAAAAGTGAGAAAGTGTCATTAAGTTCAATTTAGGAATGTGAAAATGAGACTGAAAGAGCTTATCACTGCCCTGAGTATTCACAGCAGCATACTGGCATTCTTCTGGTAGAGATGTGCTGCCTGTCAGGGAGTTTTTCATGCTTATGTTCATTTGACTTTTCAGATGAGAACCATTTTACTTATTTTTGTTCTTTAGAGTTAAGTTTTTCATGCAAAAATGATTAAAGAAAGACTTCAAGGATGTTGTTAACTGACATGTGAGTTATGACAGCCTATATAAACTTCTTCTAAAGCAATCTTTGGGAATTGTTAAAACACATTTCCAATATTTGACAAAAATAGCTTTCAGACCAGTGATATTTGCTAAAATACATGCAAATCTATTGCATTAATATTATGAAACAAAGAATCCAAACCCAAGAGTTCTTTGATATCCTAGACACAAAAACTAGAGATTCCTAGTCCACAGAATAAATCCAAATGTCTGTCTTGCAAACTGTAACTACAACCTAATTGATAGCATGGGACTACCAAGCAGTCACATCAGGTCAAATCCCCAGCTCTTACAATGTCATTTCCCCTCCTCTCTTCACTTACTTCCCATCAAGATTTCCACAGCTCTGTAAAGCAAGTGCATGTGACACTTCGTGAATTCTAAAACATTTAATGAAACATTACACAAGCATTCAGAATGACAAGTTAAGTAACCTTAACTTAAAGCAGACCTTGAGCTACAGCACACCAAAAATATGTTTGGCTTTTACTACAGCTTGATTTATAATTTGAAAAACAAAATTTTAAAAATGGGAGCATTGCTAGGTCAGGAGTTAACTTGCAATGCTACTAAAGTATATTGCTTTAGCACTCATTTCCATTTGCCTTCTTCCATCCTTATGTGAGTTTACATTTTACTAAAGCAGCACTGAACCCTGAGACCTAAAATTGAGATCTGTAAATTGGGGACTAATTTACAGTTGCACGAACATATCTGCCCTGCCTTTCCTACACTTCACCTCTTCACGTCACAGAAATATCCCATGTTTCCAACAATAAAGGCAAACATGGCACAGTATACAAAAACAGCCTTGGTGTTAAAAAATGATTATCAGAAAGAGATCTAGGAACATAAAACATGAGCCTTATTTTTCCCTGGCTTTTGGTAAAAGAGAAAATACATTAGAAACAAAATAGAAAAACCCCCCTACTTTTTGTAAGAAATCTGTTAAAAATTGGTGGTGTGTTTGGATGGTTTGCTGTAACTGCAGAAGATGGCTTAATGCAACCACTGGCTAACCCTTGCACTGAGTCTTCAGGTGCTCTAAAGAAAAGCAAGGTATAACAGGTGGTTTAAATATTTTATTTATTAGGTAACATTCTAATATATTTGGCCATCAGCTCTCAGTGTATGACAGTCAAGGTTCATCATACCCTGTAAAACAACAACCAATTATCCTCTCTAAGAGCTTTTTTACTTGTTAAAAACTGACTACGTAAAAAAAAAAAAAAAAAAAAAAAAAAGGTGGATTAAAAATTAAAAGATCTAGTATTTTTTAATCTGGAGTTATTTTCTTTAAACACATTTTAGGAGAAAAGAATGCTTGAGTTCATTCCAAGTCACATTAATAAAAACATTGAAGTAGAACAGATTTCCCGCACCCAGGATAAGTAATTGAGGATCACAAGTTCAGGAGTTCATGACTTAAATCCTCTTTTGGAAGCAAAGACCAACATTTCATCATGATTTCTTCTTAACTCCTTACTATTCCCTTATGGAATTCACAGTCTAAGCAAGAAAGACCTTTGGCTCTGATGAAAATAAATCTGTCTCATTAAAAAATACACATTAACCCCAGCTATTAACTTGGAGGACTATTAGCAACTTCTCCCTTGCAAAATATGACCATAAAGTTTGAAATTATTCATTCTTTAAATAAATTATTACTTTTTTAAGTGACACTCTGTAAGACTAAGAAGATAGGCCTGTCACAGTAGAAATGTATACCAAATGTAATTTTCTTTCCTATTGAAACAGCATACTAGACCCGACCAATACCATACATTTAAAAATGGACAAAAACATAGCACTTGACATATTACATATTTACACAGGGTCCTGCAAATACATGATACTTCCCCAAAAAGCAGAACCTTGCTTTCATAATATGAATTTTCATTCTATTTCCATGAGCATGAGCCACTTTCTTAAAATATGGTTGGACATTAGTATGCAAGAAACATCCCTCATAAACAGAAAATTTACCACCATGCTGCTAACTGGACATGGCTCCTAGACTTATTTTCAAAACTTGAATTCAGTAACAGTGCCAATAATATCTTTCTAATGTAATTCATGGAAGGATACCACCCCAATTTCACATGTTCTGCAAATGCACAGCCATTCATTAGAAGTTACAATACTAATTTGTGGCAGAACTGAAATACTCTCAAGTGGCCAGAAAGTCTTTGTTTCAGTAAAACACTAAAGCTTAATTACAGACCAGTATTCCCGAGCCATGGTATATGTTGTGTAGTGCAACACAAGCTAGTTTTCTGTCCGGTACACGGCTTAGCACAGGCAATAGATGGTCTCCAGTCAGTGCCTTTCTTGGAAGCAGTTTCAATGCCCAGCCCTCCTGACAGTGAGACACCTCAAAAAAAAAATTTCTGAAATCCTGATACAGATGATGTAGTGCCGGCTTCTTCCCCCCCGTCCCCATCCCCCGGGCACTTGCATACAGCATACAGTCAAGAGTTATTAATTACCAAAGCATGGGAATAACTGAATAACTTTGCTACTAACAGCCCATCTTGAATTCTCTCAGGGAAGTTAGGGTAGAAAGTAGAGCAGTTCAGAATGCTGTCTAAGGCACTAGTTTAATGGGAGGGTTCTCAGCAGTCCTCATCCACTGCTGTTTGATGGGCTGCCTCAGGTCTCCCATAACCTTTTATAAATCCTCTCAATACCTACCCATACATACTATTCCCGTCAAGGCTGTTGCAATCCTTAAGCCTTCAGTTCTCTATTACTGGTGCCAGGTGCTCCGGAACATAAAATTATTTCAGGGCCTTCTTGCAATATTTGACCTATTCTTATAATAGACCTACTTCTCCTTTGGCTGCAAGACTGCTTTTAAGCTCACAAAGAATCATCATGCCAGTTCTCTTGCAGCAGTGAATGCCAGAAGATCCTAGAGATACAAATAAAACCTCATTCTGGAAATCCCTTTTATATACTTGAAGTGGTCTATATTAGTGGAGAAAGGGAGGTAAGATGGTATAGGAGTATATTTAAAAGAAGGGGGTATACAAAAAAAAACAAAACCCAAAAACCCCACAAAGCCCAACACTGCAACTGTGGTAAGACACAACTAAGATTTCAGGAAAGTGCATTTAACTGTCATTAAGTCTGGAAGGGAAACTCATCTACAGTCTGAATTCCCACAGTACTGGTTAAAATGCTCCCCCTGTTACTAAAAACACACCCTGCTCAGCTGTGTATGACAGGAGGAAGAAGTTGGGTAACACCATCTGCATTCACTGGCATGGATTTTAATGAAGAAAAGCATTATAAACCGCATCTTTTTGCATGTACACAAACAGGCTACAGCACATACTATCCTCCCAAAGGTCCTAAGTAGGCAGGATTTCATCTGACTAGTTGATTAAAGAGATTAGTTCACTTAGTCACGTCATTAGAATGAGTGTCACATTTCCAGTGAGCACAAGAAAAGGCCCAGGCTGTAGCAGAAAACGAGCTCACTTTACCAACACCAGAGAAGATGTTTTCTGTCAACTACAGTGAATTCAAGGGTGGTCAACCGGAATTTTTTTAAAAATAATTTTTAAGCAGATGAGACTTGTCCAGATATGCTTCACCTCCTTCTAACTATGCAAAGAAATAGGAAGAAAGCACATAGCAAAACCCTGGGAAAAAGACAAGACTGACTTTTTTCTGGTTTTAATATTACCTACGTTGCTCTCAGTTCACTGTCTCCTCTGCCATCATTTTGTGTACTGTGAATGCTGGGTCCTTCAGGATCAAAAAAAGAACCAACCAAAGAAACACTGGCATCTCCTACAACCCCTGGTGTTCCTTGGACATCTTTCTCTTCCCCACCTCCCCCAGTCCCAGCCATCCATGATAAATCTGGTCTTAGGGATTTTGTTACTGCTACAGCCCCCCAAATCATTAAGTGGGAAATATTTCACTGCTGCTACCCCGATGAAGCTGAAGACAGCTATAACAAATAATTGTAAAAGGGATTTTATGTTTTAAATTGTATAATATCTACCTTACGAAGGCGTTTTTACTGAAGATTGACAAGTGTGGGAAGTGTGAATTGTGCAAGTGTTCACAAATTATAAGGATCCAAAAAAGGTTGAAATGCATGTGTTATAATATTGGGGAGGGGGAAAGAGAGGTGAGGGGTAAAAAAAAAAAAAAAAAAAAGGAAAAAAAAGAGAGGCATTTTGTGAAAAGTTACCTAGAAAAATTAAAATGGTACCACTTCTTCAATGAGTTCCACATTTTGCCAAACCCCAGCTCCAGTGCTTTTCATGTATTTATTTGAGTGTACATTCTACAGACACCACCTCTTTAAAAATACCTTTTTATAAGAAGCGCTAATAGCAACTTCATGATTACATAATAAAAATACAGCACTCTCGTAACACGTAGAGTTTATCTAACAAATTTATCTGATGTTTATAGCCACATAATCAAATTAAAAATTAATTCACCTACCTCATGCTTTCTTTAGAAAGTGCAAAATCCTAGGGAATGCTAAACAAAGAGCTATTATTAAAATATATGACTCAACATTAATGAGAAATACAACCAGACTGACTGCTGTAGTACTGTTATAACTGAAAAACACTGAAACATAACATTTTTAGGAACAATGCATATAATATCCTAAAAGGTAAAGCTTCTGTAAATTTTGATGGATTACTGAAATCATCCAGTGTAACCAATTCTACTGCCTAGCTTACAGCCTCTTACGCTCTAATGCTGTAGTCTGTTCACGAGAGCCCCAAAATGGCTTACTGAATCTAAATATTCAAACACAGGTGAAGGAGTGCTAAGGGAGCTGCAGAGTTCAGTAAATCCCAGTTCCACCTCCAGCAAAGCACAACGTAGATTTGCAGAAGGTGCTGCTCTGAGGGGGAAAAAAAAAAGAAAAAGAAAAAAAAAGCATAGCCTGGAGTTGAGAAGCTCCTCTGCAGGAAAACCAAAATAAAATTAAAAAGAAAACAAGATGATGCATGTTGATTGTAAAAAACCCCAACAGACTGACATGGAAGAAGATGGCTGTAAAGGGAAACTGTTGTGACCTCTCCAATCCAGAGAAGAGACAAACAGACTTGTAGGTATGTTCACTTTTTTTTTTTTAAAGACACTCCTCAAGTTTTTTTTTTTGTTCTTTTTTAACAGACAATGCTGTGCCTTAGAGAGACTCTTCAGTCAGGAGTTAGTAATCCCCCTTCTTCTACAAGAAACAAAGTCTCAAAAATCTAGATGCAACACAGACATGTTAAAAGTCTTTAAGTTTAAAGATTCAGCATCTAAACTCAGGGAGAAATGACCTATCCCTCCTGGAACCAAATGGATGACTGGAACTCATGAGGGAATGATTAACAAGAAGGAAGGGGAAAGGACGTGAGCTCAGTGACTGTGACACAGATAACCTAAAACAGATTCCTTAGTATTACTCTGTAATTTTTTGTCCTTTATAAATGATGCAGATAGATGGCTTTTTTTTAAAGATTTGGCCACAATTTTAAACAGAAATTCATTTGCCATATCCAATGTACTTACACATATACACCTTTTGTGCAAATACAAACAGAATTTATCAGTATCATTGATGAAAAAAAGACTGACTCTGGAGCAAAACCACTCCCAGCTAATAAAAATATTTTAATTTCTTGCACTAAGGTCCTGACTTACGCTTCAAAGAATCTTAAAGACACAAAAGACTCTGTGTTTATAAAAAGATTTCAAAATAGACCCAAAGCCTTTGTTTTACAAATCCATCTTCTCCAAAGGAACAGTGTAAGTGATACAAACAAGGCTTTAGGTAGACTATAAAAGCTGTCAAATGGCTGTATATAAGCATCTTCTGTTCAGTGAAGGACACACCGCATGAGGATGTAGTTTAAAAGAACCTTTATTCCACAAAACTCTCAACAGCTTAACAGCAGAAGGAAATTCAACAGATGCCCTCCCAATGCAACTCAGTACAGGAAAGGATAACATGCCCAAGCACTTATTCTTGGACACAGCTAGATTCCATAAAGAAAAAGTCTCCATATTTGCTTTACTGTATAGTAACAAAGCGGGGAATCACTAGATTTGCCCTTAACATTCTGGTAACATACTCTGTGTAAGTGATGGAAGACATAATACCATATGCCAATTAATATGGATTTGCTTACTAGAAAGTAAACCTTGCCAGCCTCAGTTGCCAACGTTTTGTACAGAAATCTTTTTGACTCCACCCATAAGCAATATTAGTCTTTGAATGTTGCCAATACCACTGAAACACTGTGGTTTGAAAACCGCAAAGTTTTAATTGCAAAATATGTAACAGATGAAGCAACCAGACTGTTTCTTCAGCAATTACTCTTTGTGTAGTATACACTTACTGAACTTGGGAATTCTTTCTTATATGATCTGTGCTACAAATCCTGTGAATTACAATCATCTGTCAATTAGCAGTTATGTATGCTGCATAGCCTTAAACTGAAAAGTATCAAAGGGCAATAAAAGTCACATTTTGATGTAAGCTAGTCAACAGAAGTATGTCATTTAATATGAAAGACTGGAGTGCTATTGCCCATCAATTCTCTGCAGAAACCATAGTTTCCAAAGATGATATAGACACAAGTACCTATTATGTGACTGGAGCAATTACATCTTATTTTCCGCACCTTTCGATTTTGCATGCAACACCAAGCATGCATTAAAAGCCCCACTATTTGATAAATGCGTAGGGTGCTGCCTAGTTTCAATGAATCCACGATACTCACAAGTGTACCTCTCCCCCCCAACTGCAAAGCAACAGCCTCTTCTTCACAAGAAGTAACACATTACAGTGTATGTACCAAGGTGCTTCAGAGAAGTCAGTTCTCTGAAAATTCAAGAACTAATTACTTTTCTGAATTCCTACAACTTGTCCGTTTTCCCCTCTGAATTTTCAGTCTAGGACACTGCATGTCAGATAGTTCTTGGACAGGGCATTTTCTATGACTACATCTGGTTTTGAATGCAAATTCAGCTTGCCTTTTGGGTAGGACAATCCTACCTTTTCAAAACTCTCATTAAAACAGCAAAACAAAAAACATGCACCAAGGAAAAAAAAAATCCCAAATGATCAAACAATTCTCCCTTTCCTGATTATATAGAAAAAAACCAGCCACGCTCTTGCATTCTTTAAATGGCTGTTCAGCTTTTGCAATACTTTGGGTTGTAGAAGGAAAGTGATGCTCTGACCATAAAATACACAAAACCTTATGTACATAATAGTTTGCCCACTTCCCACTACACTGATTGGTCTAAAGTAAGTTCTCTTCCCACAAGCTTGCTTTACACTGTGTAATTAACAGGACGAACAAAGGAAAAGAATATCAATCTCAGTTACCAAGAAGGAAAGAGGATTTATTTGTACTCTGTTCCATAACCACACCGCATTAAATAGTGCTTTTTCAGCAGTGAAGGTCAGTAGACTGTACTATATTTATATTTACATGAAAGGGCAATCCTATCATTAACACTTACAATACAAGTAGTGATTTGGGGAATGGAAGTTCATAAATCTACCACATTTAACAACATAAAACAAGGCTTATCGAGCTTCAAAATTTCCTTGGATGAGATGGTGGCAAGAAGGAAAAATAAGTATTATGAAAAAAGAAAGGAGATCTGACAGTCATTGAGTAACACTGTAGTTTTAAGATCTAACACTGTGATTTGCTGCAGAATTGCTGGTTTTGATCTTAAACTTGCATGACTGCGATGAAAAACTGCACACATCAGCCTGTCCTCTTCAGGATGCATCTCCTTGAACTCATATACATTAAAAAGATCTTTTCTTGTTTTAGTTGAGTTATGCTTAATGAGTTAGGTCTCCTCGTAAGACCAACATGATTATGGAAAACATATAGTTCTTTTTCCTAGTAGTATTTTAATGCTCTTTACAGAATGAAAAGTGAAAACCCTTCCTCTTTATTCTCATACAGTAACAATTTATCCTAGTCCTATAATTAGTTCTGCAGAGTTTTCTATTTTGAGCTCTCAAATTTATTTGAAAAAACTCTTCAAACAACTAAAGTAAAGATTCAAAGGCAAATGAGCAGATGTCTAGAGGCACAATGGTTTAACCTTCATTTTTAATTACTTTTAAAATGCATTTTATCTTAGGCAAGTCAGGAAGGTAGAGCCATTAAATTGACCTTTTAGCCCACTTCTGATTTACAGGAAATAGCCTCATATAAATTTCTTACTTATTTTCCACCTCTGGAGTCTTCTAACTGGAATTCAGTGCAGAGACAAACTGTGTTTTCACTCTTACCTGAGTGAGGGACTCCCGAACTAGTTTGAAACAAATTAAGCTCAGATACCAGAAGTAGTCTTGTGAAAACTGTGCACAGACTATAATTACCTGTTTTTCTTATGAAATGCTCTTCACTTTCCTATCTTATTCCCTTCTTGGTATTTTATGAGCTTCAGATTCAGTAGTTTGATATACGATGAGAACTTCACGGTACGCCAGTGAAACACAAAAGACAGACAGAACAAACAACGGACAACTTCAGGCAAGGCAAGAAGATCACAAGAAACTGATGTGTGATTCTGAGGGCTGCGAGATGACATGAAGTGAACCCATTCTTGTGCTGGTTTACAACCAACACCACTACCCGGAAATAACTGATTCCGGGCTTAACACTATAAACTTGACAACAGTTACGCTGCTATAGATCATTCAGGCTGATGACAGCTCTCTGCTTCCAATGGGCATCCATCAGACAGACCCTGATCTGTATGCAAACTGTTGTCTTTAGGAAAGACGAGGGTAGTGCAGTGCCCAGAACAAGAGAGTCCTGGTACCTGTGCTGTGGTTAACAACAACAACAAAATATCCACAAATCAACAACTAATAGCTTTTGGAAAACATTTCAGACAACTGAAACTCTAATCCTGCCATGTATGTCGATGATCTTCACTAAGGCTACCTTTACCTGCTGGTGTTGGGGGTGGGGAGGAGAAGAGGAAATCTTTTAACCAACTAAATGGCTTTCACCAGTTCATACAAAGTGAACTGAAGTCTCAGAAGAGGACGTTTTGCAGCTCAAATTGACCTTCTGTTTTTGAGCTGCCTCACTGGAAACAAAAGCTAAAAATATTAATACGAGCATGTTCTTTTTAACTGCAATTAAAATACAATTGTCTGCCCTACATGAGCTTCTTTTCTCTTAGTATTTCCTGCCACCACGAGGAGTAAAAGTACATTGCAACGAATTTATGAATTAATCGAGGAGAACCCAAGCTGAAGAATAACACTCAATTGCAAACCTTTCTCCGGTCAGTCCTACTCCTGGGTATGTTACCTCATTCGAGACTATGGCTCACAGTCCCCTCCGAAAGCCTTGAAAGGATAATAGTAGGGAGAATACAGTGACAAGTCAAGCAGGAAGACTCTCCAAACCAGCTAAAATGTCCTAAACTAAGAATCTACAGCTGAGATTCTACACAGGTCTCATTCCCTCTGCCATATTTGCACACTATTTATGTATCCAAGTTTTATTGAAAAAGAAGGTTCCCTTCTAATCATCTTAGTGCTCCACATAAGTCATACAACCATGCAAATTTTGGATTCAGTATCGCTTGCTACAGAAGTACCACTTCATTAACACCATACCATTAAAATGCCATACGTGCCATTTCGATAAACAAATCCATTTACAAATTTAAAACCAAAACCAAGTCACAATTAGTCAGTTCTCTCAAAATACAACAGGACAATCATGTTTAACTTTTTTAAATCAGAAGAGCAATGCACTGGTAATTTTATGGATTAATAAGATGGATAGACTTCTCTTGAATTATTCAGCTATAGTTTTTCCCACCCTAGAAAAGAATAGCCTTAACAGTTTTTGGTAGAAGACTAAGCCTGCGTGAGAACATTATTCATAGTGTTGGTAAGCTGATATACACAAAACTGTAGTAGTCAAGGATGCACTGTCTCCTCAGAAGCCAAAAAATTGCAATGACAATATTAGATTATCCGTAAGAGAGTTGCTAAAAAATGGACAAGTTGAGAATCTGCGAAACAGGAAGGAAATAAAATTTAATTGCATGGCTGTTATCTACTTACTACCCAAGCATCTAATATAATTTCACAATCAATACAGAAGTGTATGCATTTCACTCCAAACATGGTGTAAGATGGAGGAGAGGCAGGATAGGAAACGGAAGAAAAATAAGTCACAAGCTGTAATAAGCTTTGACAAATATCTTGAGAGCTGCAGTTTCCATGTCTACTGTTGACCAGTTACCACTGGTGAACTACAGAGCCTAAATACTTCCTAGCTGTAAAATACATCTCCAGAGACTATTCACAGTGGTCTTCACAGTTACTGTTTTGGTGGCAACAGGTTTAGCTGTGACTTGAGTTCTTGATGCAAGAGAACAGTCTTCCTCTTCAAACATCACAGAATAGTTCCAAGAAACATTTAAAGGAATTAACAAGCAATGTGTGAGATTTGCACAGTGAGAGAACATCAAATGTAAGGTCCTAGACTTATGCTTTCACATCTCTGCATCTGTGAATATTGCATCTGCCTTTCTGATGGAAAGCTACAATGTTTTATCTGCTGCATCTACTGTAACATGCTGTAATGCGTGAATGCCGATCCAGTGCATCTCACTCCATCAAAGCGCTCTTTGAGACCACTTGGCCTTCCAAAAGGAACTATTACTTTCCCCATAGTGGGAAGAATATATTGCAAAAGAGGTTTAATTTGCATCTGGCAGAAGGTGTCTGGAAACACATGGGCCTGAAAAATTTTTTTAAAAAAAAAGAAAAGACAAAAAACCCCAGAAACAAACCCAAAAACTAACTTTGGGATATTATAATTTATAGATAATACATGGAATCTTATAAAGAACATCCAGTAAGCTACATGAAGGTCTCAACTCCTTATTAAGAAACAATCAGAAAGGGGACAATTGACTT
>NW_010299013.1:0-16549 GCF_000700745.2 Antrostomus carolinensis | reverse complement strand
GGTTACCATTATGAAAATGCCAGAACAGTGTGTGCCTAGTACAGAAGTTTCACCAGAACATGATCTTTCACAAGATGATCTTGAAATTAACCCTCCCCATGTAAAAAATAATTTAAAAAACCACACCAAAACAAGATGCTTTAAAATAAAATTAACACAAAAATAAAGTTTTATTTTCAAGTTTCCTTCCAATTCACCAAATTGTGAACATAGCATCAACAGTTTTAATTATGCTGTGGGACAAGCCATGGCAACTTAGCTCCAGAATCCTGCTTTGTTCAGCACAAAGCCAATGGTGAGGAAAGAACAAATCAAGGTGACACAGCAAACAGCAGCAGTACCTGTAAACTGGTGAAACTGGTTAAGATTGCTGTAAAGACAGAAGCTTAGCACAGCAAACAGGCTGTTACAGTTTTCTTTAAGGAAGATGAACTGTAGCCTTTCTCTGCCCCAGAGGTTTGCTTCAGTGCACATCTGATTACATAGCAAGTCACACACAAGTGCCTTCATATCCAGTGGCACCGTTCTTTACACCTGAACTAGCAGGTAACTGGGGACAGAGGATAAAGCTTTGAGTGCTACCACGGAAGTAATGTGGCACCTTAGCTATACTGATGCAGGTCTCCCACTATAGTTGCAGTCGAGTCATGGCTTCTTTTGACTATTCATCTGTTCAGAGAGTAATTCAAATTCTGCCCAAAGTTATTCCATATTTGTGGACAAGTCACTCAATTTCCTTCATAATTCCTCTGGCCTTTTAGAGGAACCAGCAATACACAGAAGTTACAATAGTCAGAAACCAGCTCTGCAACTCAGTTATTCCTGAATTACTGACATGGTTTAACTAACACTGACCTCAGCTCAGATAAGATCCCACATGATTCATTAGTTTGGGCATAGTACCACAGATAAAAGACAGGCCCTGAGCAACAGAATAGATGTGGGATCTAAAATATTAAGATAAAATTGCATCATATTTTGAACAGGATTTGGATCCCAGTTTGTTCCAATTAAGGAATGCGGGATTTTCAATCTCCATTGTTCTCAAGTAGACTGATGACATGTTCAATAACTTACACGGCTCACAGATTCATGTAGTGTAATTTTTATAGTCATGTACATTTTCTAAGGAAAAAGACAGACTTTATAATTATACAGAAGCTCTCTACTAAAAACTGCACCACTGCATAAACAGTTTTATCACTAGAGGGGGTAAGCTAAAGCAGAAAGTATTATGAGTGAGCTTGACCATACAAGAAAATCCTGGTGATATCCAATTCATTCGCTACTAGTCTGCTACAGCTTGGAGTATATCAGGTTACTGACTGCAATAACAAGCTGCTTCTTCATTTTTCCCCAGGCGCTCCTGCCATGCATTAGCAGTGAGGAGCAGGGACAAAGTTTTCCCCTGCAGAAATACAACTGTCCATCTGTCTAAGCTCAGAGACCTTTGCTTGGTGCAGTAAGTGACTCCCATTATTCTCTGCTTATCCTCTTGCTCCCAAAGCTGGTCAGATGGATTGTTTTCAGTTATCAAGTAGCAATGCAGTCTGATAACTTTTACAATGTGGGGCAGTTTTCCCAACATGGCATGCTGCTGCCAAATCACCCTCCACTATATTGCATCTCATACTAAGCTGAAATGAGGCAAAAGGGTATCAACAGTTGCTACAAGTCATCAGTCCTCACTGGACTAGAAATAGGAGACCACAGACAGAAACCCAGGAACGGTATACTTTTAGGATTTGAAGACTTTCTCATGCTGTTGTGACAGGGAAATTGTCTGACAGCATCTGAGAGGACCAGATCATTAAGCTGGCACTGGGATATGAAAATGGTACCAGAAGGTTCAGTTTCTTCCCAGCTGACTTTTCACATCCTGGATGTGTGGCCATCGGAGGAGTTCTGTGTACAGCTACAGCATTATCATTAAGTTTCTCCACTCTCAGGAGTATTTGATTTGAGAAGCAGTCTTCAGAAATTCTAGTAATGTTAGCATAGTAATGTGGACATGAAAAGTAGCAGCTTTTGTATCAGCTCTCTAGAATAATTTTAGAGGTAGACCAGGCTGCTAATAATTAAAATTTAGATGGTGTGTACATTTGATCATGTTCCACTTCTACCTAGATTTTTGATCTGTGAAACGGGAAAGGTATCTATGGTTTGGTCCTTAGAAAAATCCACAAGACACTGAAGACTTCTGTATACAACGCAAGAATTATTCCACATTAAAAAAAATGAAGATGACATGCAGTCAATGTGTCTTATGCAGCTGCTATTATTTATCCTATACTGTATACACAACAAGGCAGGCATGGACCTATAGAGAACGTAGAAAGGAAGCACAGTCAGTCATGTAATAAAAGACAATGTAACACATGTTGATATAAAGCATATATACCAAAGGTTTTAACAGATACCCTTCATGCTGAGAACACCTAACCTTTCCATGTATATGTGACAGTTTAGCTATAGTTAGAATCAAACCCTACTGTTGTAGTTGAGTCTTCCTAATGTTTTTCATTATACCACACAATTCAGCTGACTTTATTAGGTTTTAACCTCTCAGCCTGAAGTTTTCCATGATGAATACCAATAGGCATTTATGACCAAAAGGGAAAATTAAAAAAACAAGCAAATAAGGGTTTCAACCAGTATTTTAAGAAGTCTGCTGTTTTGAAATCTACATTAATTTTTTCAGCATCTTGCTCTTGAGTCAGGGGTTTCATACTGCATTTCACAGTCTCATGAAATAAACAGCATTTTCAATTTTAAGTCTCAGAATAAAAGCTCCCTTAAAAAAAAAAAAGTCATCATATTTTAAACAAATGAATTATCATCACCACTGAATACATGCCCAATGACTGAACCTGGTACAAAGTGACAAAAAGAACACTACAACAAAAATAAAGAATATTATTCTTTAAGGAATTTTATACATTCAGAGTATGCAATGTAACACTTTTGTGTTTAAGTCTTCCTCAATTCTGACCACTTGACTGCAATTGAAGTTGGTGGAAGACAAAACCCTTCAGTACTTCTGAAGCACTTGGGATGACATGTACCATATTTAAGCTGAAAAACAAGACATTCAAAGATGACATTCATGAAAATAATTTTCTGCCATGTCTCTGGGTCCAGGCTCCCTCTTCCAACTCGAGCAGTAAATTCCAGACTGATGACACTGCAGAGTTAAGTTCACATCTGGGATTCCAGCAGCCACAGCCAGACTTACTACGGCTTCAATGTAAGTATGTGTTTTACATACTTGTACTTTACACTGACTAACAACTTCAGATCTTTACATAAATTACTACAGCAGAATCAGTTAACACCACTGCTCCTATATTTCAAGCTATTTTTTCTCCTCCACAGTGTGTTTGCAATCTATTTTGGAAGCTCTTTTTAAAGAAAATACATGTTTCCTCCACAGGAAGGCTCCCTGTGTGGAGAGTTAATTAAAATGCTAGAAGACCTCGTTCCAGCTAGAGCATTTATAAGAACACCCATAGAGGAAGGGCTACCCTTTGAAATGTTAAATATATTGCCAACCATAGATGAGGGTCAAGAAAGCCTTTCAAGCTATCCAGTGCTCCAAAAAAAATGTATACACCTGAGAAGGAAAAAAAAAACAACCAAACCACCCTCCCAACCCCCCCAACTTCCAGTGCTCCAAAAAAAATGTATACACCTGAGAAGGAAAAAAAAAACAACCAATCAACCAAACCACCCCCCCAACCGTCTATGATGACAGGACGATGGACTCAGTCAAGTATTTTAAAAGTTTTGATAATTGTTAGTGTGCATTTAGGATGAGTTAAAGAATGAGAATATCCCAATGTGTTCACAGAGACTTAATTCTTCACTTGAATACTTATTCATAAAGAATAAGATTATGAAAGTAAGAACTCTACTTTATGTTAGTAAAGGCCTAGAATAAAAGTCAATTTCCAACATGTAACATATACAGCAATTCTGACAATAAGCAGTTTTTGTAACAGATATTATCTTTCCTAACTGCTACCAAAGAAAAGCCACCAAAAAGCTGACCTAAAATAAAACTGTTAACTTACTAAGTGCTTGGATTTAAGAGCTTTACATTTTGATCTGGACTCTTTTTTGGTAATGATGATTTCAAAACCTGAATGATCAGTAATTTCCCAGCCATGAACAAAGAAGGAAAAAAGTAACAGGAGTCAGCTGATTTGAAAGACAGTGTTCATAAAAGGTCCAAGCAATTGCCTGCAAGATCTAACATAGCACAGAAGACACTTTTGGACCACAGCCAGGAACAAATAAAAGAATGAAACAAAAACCCAACATCATGAGATTATTTTTTTTTCTCCTGCTCTGGTCTGTAATAGCAGTAAATATTCAGCTATCTTAATATTTAATCTTCACTAAGCATTTTCAGCTTGTTGAAAGTATCAATTTATATAAGAAGCTTATCACATTTTTAAGAAAAAGGAGAGGGAAGTGGACAGTTTGAACCACCTTAAAAACAGACTACACTCTAGAGACTGAACGGACCAAGCAAAATATTGCTGTTTTCAAAATACCTCCTCAAGTCAATAGAATTATTTTGTTTGGCTAGAAATCATAATAGCACCATGCTCTTCTAGGCCATGCTAGACCAAAAGGTGGATAAACAGTCTCATTGTTTAATGAAAACATTCACTCAGAAATCCAGGTTATGTTCTTTACCTTAAAAGAGTTAACAGCAAATAATGCTGTGTGTGTCAACACAAGTAATTCTTTAAACAGAGATTCCTCCCCTCTTTCTTCACAAGGTGATCTAAACAGTACTTTCTTAATATTTACAGGAGAATTCCCTATAAGAAGGATCCAAGCATGCCCTGCAAATCATCACAAATAACAACATAAAGAATGTCAGCCACATTTTCTGTTACTCTTCGAAACAACCTCAGGGCTCGAGAAAATAAAGTTTTTCGGGTATTTAGATTACACACAGTTTGAGAAAAATTATATTCCATCAAGCACAGGACTGGTATCTACCACCTAAGGTCAATGAATCAGTAATAAGTTATTTGCTTAATTAAAAAGAAATATTTGAGGGGTACTTACAACAAACAATTGATTAAGACCTATGTCAATATAAGGAATTTGATATTATAAATAAGCAGCACAGGTATGCCTGATGTTATTCTGCAAGTGATCATGATTCCTGATCCACATTTTAAGTGGATCAGGAATTGGCTAATAGATGGATTTCAAGAACTAATTGTGAATCATCAACTGGTTGCAGTATTGCTAGTAAGGTCCTCATAGGATCAGTAAACTTTTAGTCACTGATTAGAGATGCCACTGTGAACAATGCTAACTCACCAAAAGACTGAATTGTGGACAAGCAATAATGCTGGAGACCAGCAATTCTCTGATAAGCATGGTACAGTCAAATAATACTCTTAAATGAGCCACTACAAGGTCATATCTCTAGAAGCTGATATATAGTAATTCTGTATTCTCTGATGAACCAAGACAAAATACAAAAATAATGCTTCATCCATAAAATAGAAAGAAACAAAAACACCGTTAGAAATGGGCATTTCCCACTTCTGAGATGTTGAAAAAACAGTTCAGACAAGAGTGATAGGTAAAGAGCACAGTTAGTTTTTAAGCAATAATTTCCAGTCCGTTTTCTTTCAAGGAATGAAATAACTACGTGAGTTATAGCTACAAACAAGCTGGTGAAAGCAGTGTAGTATGATTTCCAACCAAGGAGAAGCTGAGGTTAGTGAGTGGGACAGAGTGAGCCCTATAGAGAACTGAAATAAGGTCGCAAACAATACCCCTGCTTGAATACTTTATGTGAAGTATAATTTAGTAATATTCTTGTTAAAATTCAAGCAACTTAGTAATTTAGAGTACAGAGACTACTAGGAAGTAAAATTATTTCTTGGTTACATAGCCAGTCAAATGGAAAAATCTTACTGGTCACTTCTCACTGGACTTTCAGTCTGCTTATTCATAAATTCCTTAAATCTGCTCCATCGTCCGGTTGCTTACCTCACGCTGATGAAGCGGCTACCAATACTAAGGTCTTTATCAGTGTAACTATAGAGAGAACTGTGTTAGGGGATAAGGGTCTGAACTCAAAAGATATTGTACATTTATCTATTTGGTACTCTGTAGTATCTTCAAATTGTTTTTTCTGACATAGGATTAGGAGAGATTAATTCAGCATTTCTTGGCACATTGTACAAACAGCCAGTTCAAGTCTGTTTCTAATTAGTCTTTTACCAAGAGTATCAGGATCCAGAATACATAGGAAAAAAATAACCAATGGCAGAAATTCTTACTTTTAAATAAGTTTATTTGACCTGTACAGAAACATAAAGTGAGGTATTACAGGGACGCTTTGGATTTACTTTAAATACGAAGTCAAAGGAGGGAAGGAAAAAACAAACAAAAAAAACCACAGAAGAAAACTTTTGCTCCCACACTCTTTAAGCCATCTTTACCTTAGGGAAATACTGTCATTAAGAAATGGTTACATTTCAGTGGCAGCCAAGATAATACCATGTAGTGCTGTTATGCTGTTTAGGCTTGAGAAGGTTACATATTTATTTTGCCCTAAACCCAATCTACACATACTAGAACACCAGGTGCTGGAGAACCTTGGCACACATTGCTCACAAAACAATGCACAAACCCCCCAAGAAACTGCGATATTAAGGTGAATGGTCTCCCCCAGGAGCAGAATCAGGTATTAACACGTACCTGTTCTTAAGCATTGTACAAGCAGGCAGTCCAAGTGTGAAACATCTGCTCATTCTTGTTTGGAGCATCACAGTCTCTATTCCCTTTTCCCGAAACGGCTGGACCAGGAGCACTAGCAACTGTACTGGGCATAGCAGGAAGCAGCGTGAAAGACAGTCCTGTTTCACCCCTGCCCACCCCTCAAACCCTTCTGTAACACAGTCATCTGAAAGGCTGTTTGACCTTTTACTGCACTGCTTTAATTTTTACTGACACGTTGGTAAGTAGTATTATTATATTATTCAGTCTCTGGCAGATAGATCACTTACTGTGAATTCCTTTTATCTAGACAAGGACTATTGCCAAATGGTCTTTGGAGTGGATTATTCTTCAGGTGATCCTTTTTACATTAAATTATGGGCAACTTTAAGTATCAAGAAACTATTCTCTCCTTCTCAGCTTTTCCATTAAAGTTTTCCTTCCACCTCTGGTCGTCCAAAGGCACAGCCAACATACACCTGGAGCCAGAATCCACTGACAGAAGAGAGTTCTGCATATTGCAAACCAAACACCACTGTAGGCATTTTTGTTTTTTTTTCCCCTCTCTGCTAAGTCAACATCCTCATCTCTATATATAGAGTTAACAGGTAGAAAGTCGTATGAGTTAGTATGTTGCCTCCTTAAATATGACTATAGCTTCTCCATTTAAAAAAAACAAACACACCAACAAAACTCAACAACACACCAACTGTACTGTTTCAATAATAACCAAATTGGAAACATACTATTACACAAACAGGCTCATGGATCCAGATGTCACATTGAGTAGAATAAGAAAACTTGAGGGAGTAGGAATTTGGAACAACAGCCTCACACACCCTGAGCACACCTGGAAACTCCTGGAAGTATCAGAGGGATTGCTATGGCTCCTTATCTGAAAGCAAGGCTTCAGGAAGCACTAAATCCAGCGCAACTCTACTGCTTCTGTATCAGCCTTCCACTAAGAGAAACTAAATGCTTTAGAGCACTGAAGAATCACAGAAAGTGTAAGGCTGTTCAAAATACTCTTAAAAGTAAGAAGAAAAATGTATTTACTAAAAGGAACAATGCATGGCAGTTTTTTAAATGCAGTTTGTTATCCAGTCTTTCTCCGAGTGCCAAAAGCTTGTGTTCCCCTCCCAGTGCTATTTCATCTACAGGGACAATCCAGATCAATATGAATTTCAAGTTCAGTTCTGCTAAACAAACCAAAGCCGTCAGAATTTTCATGAAGGAAGGGCAGTTGGTTGCTTGGTTGCTTTTTGTGCTCCCTCCCCCTAAAAAGAGTGTGAGAAAATACTCTATGAAGTATTTGAGATTTGTGTTTTTCTTTCAAAATCTTAAATCAAAGGAGGATCAGCTATTCAGTCTGAACCAGAATTATTGTCCTGATGTTCCTATCAGTTTTCCTTCACTGAAATATTTTCAAGGGATAAAAGCAAAACAGTTTGAACAGCTACTGTTCTGCATTAAGCCATGCTCACAAATCAGTAGACCTACTGAATAAAATGATCTGAAAGTCCTCTTAAGGCATAGCCAATCCTTAATGCAGTTTTCCTGCTTGTTTATATATGACTAGGTTGCACGGCATCACACATAACAGGAGTATACTTCCAGCAGGCTACGAGGTTCTTCAGCATAGCTGAAGCAGAAAAATTTATCTTGTACACATCAAGGATTTTTTTCTTTGTTCAGCTTTTAGTATTAGGCGATTAAATGATTGGGGGAAAACCAGAAATGTTACAAGACAAATACCTCCACAGCATCTTGCCATTTAGAAAGAAAAAAAAGGCACTTTTAAAAAAAAATTAATAAAACCCCAACTCTTTAACCATATCTTTACAGATTATGCACTGATTATTTTTACATATGTCCTTTATACAAATTATTATATTCTCCTGCATTTTAGGCTTATAGTTTGTGTGAGGACATAAAAAAAAAGAAGTTTGTCTTTGCAAAGGCTGGTACGTATTAGAAGTGCTTAATATCTTGCTCGTATCTCTCCTAAAGAGTGAATTAGACAAGTACAGCAAGCTCAGAACAGGTCGAAGCTAACACTGTAATTCTATTCTGTAATTCAAATGTCCAGTGAGTCCAAGGATGAAAAAACCCAATCTTGTTACAGAAGCCATTAGACTTGCCCTGTTTTTACAAAGATTTAGGCCTACGATACAGGCCAGGATACAATCCAACCACGTACTCCTGAAGGCTGGTTTAACTCCCTCGACTCCTCAGCTTCAGCGGTCACATGTGTGCATGCACAGACAATTGTGGGTATCTCTGTCTGATTAAGTATTATCAGGAATAGAAAGCTATTCTTCAGTTTACATGAAATGAATTCAAATATGTGAAATATGAATGAGTGCTCTCACTCAAGAAAAAAAAGCAACTTGTTTCTGTTGTAGCTTTATTTTCAAGAAAATAAAGATGATTACTAAGGCAGCGCCTAACACTATGGAGTGCACTCTGCATTTGCTTCGACATCCAGAATTATTAATTCTCCATGATTAAGGGAACTGTAGCACAAAAAAACTGGTAATGTCTCCAGCAACATTCACAACAGTTTTCAACACAAAATTAAGTTGCTTAATACAAATTACACTTGCACAAAGGAATAAGGATCCATGATCATCCACACTTTTGGCAGTTTAACACAGCCTTCATTCTTCATGATGGAAACATAAAATTCTTTCTATCCATTTTAATCCATATAACACAAATTAGGTACAGAGCATATTATATATATCAAAAAGTGTGCATTTTCAAATTATTAGAAAAAGAGGGATTTGGGATGGGGAAACAATACCCACAGAGAGTAAGGACTCAATTTATTGTCAGGTTTTTATTACAGATTTTTTCAGCCTGCTACTTATCTCCACTGCATGCACTAACCCAAATCACAGAAGGAATGTTCTCCTTTTCTGCAGCTTCTAAAGACCAACTAGACAATTTACTTGAGTTGATTGCTGAGAAGAGCTTCTTTTTTGCCCTTCATAGGAATGAAGTCTTCTTAAAATAAACTGTCAAAATTGTATTGCCTATCATAAAGTTAAATACTTCAATTATTTTTCTTTTTGTTTATTTTAAATGCTTGTGGAAAAAAAAAAAAAAGTAATTCTAATTTTAAACAGCTTTATAAGCTCCAAAATGCACGTTGTTCCCACATGATGTAAATTCTTGGCCAAAATAAATTTAAGGATAACAGTATAGAATTAAAAATATGGCCTGGATTTGACTTACTACAGTAGTGCTATTTTGGGAAAGAATAATTTATTATTCTTGAAACCTAACATTACTTTAAATCCAAATGGAACTTAGAATTCTTCAAACTTAAGTTTAAAAACAAACAAATGGAAGATACCAGATTATGAGGAAGCAATTCAAGTTTGACTTCAAAGAGATCTTATCAGCTAATATCTTCCACTGCAGGTGACTGATGTTATGCCTTATGTTACAGGCATTAATTGGCAGGTGTTTTCCTGGATTTTTGACCCTTAGTATGTGAATACGGGGAGGGGGGCGGGGGAAGTATTTTCTTAAATACTTGTTACCTATTCTAGTCCCAAACAGCACATCCTTCCTTCTTCATACAGCTTATCCAGCGAGGCTTTAAGTCCTTAAACTTTTATTCAATATTCATGTGCAGACAAATCATGAGACAGGAGTTTCACATACAGCGACACAGTGCTACAGGAGTAACATGAAATATCGCTGGTCAATATACTCAACACGCTCATCCACTTGTGGAAGAGGCGTAACTATGGTGTGCACAGGCTGCATTTCTTCCAGACCCTGCATTCCTGAGTATTTAAAGAGCAAACAAGCAAACCACCCAGCCTTATTGATTTATTATATTATCATCCAAAAGAAAACATTTGAAATATTAAAAGAGTTAAACCAGTTGTGTCAGACAGTTGTAAGTAATGGCACAGTAAGACAAAGCTTCTGCTCATAAAGTGAAAGGTGTGTTGATGACTGCAGCACAACAAATCCTTCACAGGGTTGAATAACTACATAAGGCTCTAAATCTTAAGCATAACTGGATGATTTTAACTATATATGAAAGCCTGTTTTTATTAAGAACATAGTAAGTAATAACTACTGACATAAATTTTCTGTCTCTAAAAATCAGATCTGAATCTCCAGTGAAAGACAGCTTTAGATTTCTTTTGGACCATGGCACGAGTCAACGGGCTGAATAACATCTGCTCTGTGCTTCACTTTACTGATGTGTTCAACTCATCAAGCACCTACTCTAAGAGCAGCCTCTTACTAGACATTATAAAAGATCCAAACCATTCAGAATTTCAGAAAACACCAAAAGGTATGGTCAAGACTTCCCCAATGCAAAACGGTAACTCAGAAGTTTCTATCCCTTCTACCAGAGTGTAAACGACAGCTCTGTTATCTTACTCGCATAATTCTGTTTCTCTACTATTATTCAGAAGTCCATGAAGAAGAACCATTTCCACAAAGCAAAATATTTCTAGAACAGGCTATCAAATAAGTTAAACATCGTAAGCAGAGGTGAGGTTTCCCCCACAGCTCAGCCAGGCTGTTAGATTGAAGAGAAAATAAGAAAGAATTTTTTAAAAATTAATTCAACTTTCTAAGTTCAAATGGTACCTGACCTGAAAAGTAAGTTGAAGGAAGCCATGATACTAGGAAAAAAACCTCCCAGTAAATATTTTCCCAAATTTGTATAGCTTCACTCTGTCAAAGACACTAAAATTGAAGAAAAAAAAAAAAATCCCACAATATATACAGTTACCTTGGAAATGGAAAAAAAATATTGCAAGATCCAGATAAGGAATGCCTAAGGGCTGGCAAGGTAAAAACTATGGGATGTGGGGTTGGGAAGTGGAAAGGGATGAAACATGGGAACAAAGTTCCAAACTGTATTTCTTCCAAACTGAGGGGAGAAAAAGGCATGGGGAAAGGAAAAACAAATGTGCAAATCCAGAAGTTTTACATATGCTTTTAAATTTCTGCAGTTTGAGAAGTTACAATGGTAATGGGAACTTAAAATGACAGAGAAGACATTAACATAGCTTGCTTAATTAAGACACTATGTTACAATAAGCATTTTCGGAACACACACCTATACACAAGACTTGCCTGATAACTGAACATATCGCCCAAGTAACAGCTGCAGAACCCATCCTTACACAGCAGTTAGAGCCTCCCAGCACTGCTACACTTAACATGGAATAGAACAAAAAAGTGTATTTTTTATTTAAAATATGAAGTGATAAAAAAATAAGCCAAATTAATCAAAGGATGGAAATCCATTAAAACAGCTGAACATGGACTAAATGTAATTAGTTGGTAATATATAGAATAAAGAAAAGCTCAGTGTTGTAAACCAGGGATGGTTTTCAATGCACTTAAAAAAACCCCCAAAGTTAAGAACTAATTCTAACGCATCCTGATGACTTCTGCCTACTGGTTTCCTCATCTGTGAGGAGTGCATATGCCACTTAATACGATGCCGTAAGTTACAACAAAAGCAGAAGAGCATTTGGCAAGACATGCAAATGATGCAAAGGATTAGGGATTATAAAACCCATTTACTTTATTACATTGGTCACTATTGGCAGCCCATTATTTCAAAGTCCTTAAAATACCTGTTCCTACCAATTACATATCTATTACCTACATGCTAGAACTACCTGGCTGTAGGGATCCTAAATCTAAGCAGCACAAACCAAGAAGTTCTTTTGAAAGGATGAGATAGGCATATATAGGATGCAACAAGAGGGGGCAACACTCTGGAACACAAGTGGTGGTGCCAGATCAGTTCCGGAGCAGGGAGGACATCATCTCTGGCAGAAAGACAAAAACACCCCAAGCACACAGACTTATGCAGGCACAGGGAAAGAATCAGCACACCATGCTCAACTAAATTCAGGCTTTTATCAATCAATAAGCATGAGGAGGCACTATATAAAAGTTAAAATTAAAGTTATTTTTTAAATAAGCTTCATTAAGTTTAATTTTAGTACTTAAAATTGGTTTGGGGATGATAAATGTAAGGGTTTGCTGATGCAGCATAAATAATGCAGCATAATAAATTTTAGTCTAAAAGTCACTGTCAGAGCAGAAATCCTTTTGCAACACATTTTAATTCTGACAACAGTCAACAGGTGTGTAGTTAAGAAAATAAAACTATAGTAAAGCATTACTTTTGTTATACACCTCTGAGCTTTCAGGGATCTATTGCCTAGGAACACCTTGAGCTTGACAAAGCATCTTTGTGTTTGATTTCCATTAATTCAGGGAGCTATGCTTCTTTGTATGTTTTATACACTTCTGTACTTAAACATGTCTAAATTTCACTATCAATTCAACATTGTAAGCAGCTACAGTGCCTTTTAAATGAAGAAAATTACTATGTCCGTTTTCCTTCCCTCAATCTCCATATCATTACTTTCAGTTTCTGTTGATCAGAAAAGCTTTTACTGCCCCCACTTTCACTTTCAGTTTAGCAGAGAAGTGCAAAAGAATGAGTTCTGCTTGAGAAAGTCATCCAAAGTTAGGACAGCAACCCGGAGTCAGGGGAAACAGAAAACAACAGGAGTCAGAGGAGACTGGAAGACAGCAGCTATCTAGGAAAAAAATTATTTCTGTCTATGGCTTACTTCAACATTACATGAGCCTTAATTATACCACAATGGTTAGCACTTTGTTTAATGCCAACCCCTCTTCACCCCACTTACTCCCAAAATAGTTTAAGATATGAGACTGGAAACGAGAATTTAAATTGCTTCTATAAAGTGATTTGTAATGTTTGTACAGTTTCTAGGAAATCAGCAGCTAAAACAGTCTTGTAGAAGAGAGCGTCAGCAGTTCTCTGGAAAGAAAGTCCAAACAGAAAACAAGACGGAAAACAAAGTGACAAGACTCTGACCAAGCCCTGTAAATCTGTGCAATAAACATGCATGCTTAAAAAAATCCCAATCTCGGGGTTAGCAAAAGCATCCTAAGAATTCTGCACAGATTAACATTTTCACTTATAAAAATAAAAGGAAATTAAGAAAGAAAACACAAACAATACAGTGCACAATAATAAATTCAAGGTTTCCAGCCCTTTCTCCTTTTTGAGGTGGACCTTAAACAAGCAACAGCCAACTATGGTAGGAAGCACGTTTCCATTTTATGCGGATCCATCTTCTTACAGAAGAGGAAAAACAAGCAAACTCAGCCTGGGTTTGCTGTTATTCCAGTGCGCCAGCAAAGCCCCCCGCACCACAGTTACAGCCACCTGATACAGATACACCTATTTATATGGGAGGCACACACAGAGACTTCCTGCACACTCCCCTTTCTTCAGTTATTGGTTATGACAAAACCCATTATGTGTTTCTGAATGTAGGTTAGATGGGAGCATCAAAACATCATGTGCAGCACGAGACATTAACTGGGGTGAAGCTGTGACAGGCAAGAACATGTTCCTAGAGAGCTACTGAACAACATACACTAAAAAAAAAGCCTGTGAGACTTCATAATATTTTGGTAACTTATATATACAGCCCATCACAAAGCTCATTGTTTTCATTTGACATTAAAAAAGAATTAGTGTGCTTTTAGGGAAAGGTCATTTTCAAAAATTTATAGAAGCTTCTCTTCTAATGTACTATTTATGTAGAGACTCTAGAGATTATTAGTGTTCTTATACTAGTGCAATTTATTTGCATACCCTTTTAATGTCTAGTAGTAGCTCCTTAAAATATACACTGCGTTTTCCTCTAGAATTTCGATAATATCCTCTAAACTTCCCCCATTTCACGTACAAGACATACAGGGACAAACCAAAATGAAGCTATTATTTACAAACTTGTATTTAAAAAAAGAAATAAGCAAAGCCTAATAAGCAAGGGCTGTTGCTCAACTTTGTTTATTCTGTGCCGGTGTTCTGCTGTCACTGCATTCACCATTTCCCCTCTGCTGTGCATTTCCTCCATGTTGATCTACAAAAATATTGCTCCTCTCTCTAGTAAAGGTACGCTTTTTAGGCTCACTCTGCCAGGAAGGCCTTACGGACAGCAATTGAGTTATCTACCACAAGAAATGCTATAAAATATCGAGCTGATAGTATTTGTTTTTCTAAAAGATCCTTGTATATACATCCTAAGCCTTTTCCTCTGTGCAAGACTGCATTGCACAAGGTAATAATTTTCAATTTTGCTTTACTTGTTCTCTGACAAATAACCCCCATTCTAAATATTTTCCTCTTCTCTAGAGCATCATTTCCACTTCTCTGCAAACACCAATATAAAGCACCTGCAGCCCTCCCTACATCCAAATCAAACATTTATGTCAGGCCCTGATCTGCCAGGGCTGAAATGATAATCCAGCGTTTCCTCTCTGTGATATGGAGATCAAGAGAGTATTTTCTGATTATGACACAGATTTAATACAAAATTCAACGCAGAGAGTCTTAGGAGTGTTGAGTTTTTTTCATGGTGACAAGGGTTGGACATGGCTTATTTTTCAAACTGCACTGTTCCTAAACAAGTGTTTACTGCTCTGGTTTACTATGACAACCACCCATGTTATAGACTACATGCTGTATCTATTTGTTAGAATCCTTTTGTTCAAGGAATTACATTGCTCTCTAGAGGAAAGCCACCAACCAGTATCTTTGCCTTCCTGTAGCGATACTGGTCACAGAAAACTTTCAGAGATTACAGGAAGAAAAACCTCTCAAAAATACACTTTTAAAATGGAATATTTAAAATTTTAGAGTTAAATACCATAACAGTTCAAGTATCAGAAGAATAATTTTACAAAGAATATTATTAATTCCATGGAGTAGGAGTTACATCTTCTTCCTCTTTCCTTTTACTGTCTGTGTTGGTACCCTACAGCTGGTATTTTATTGGAAATAATAAAGCCTATGATTTGTTTTTTTAGAATTGAAGCACTACAGTTTGGGCAAACACTGCTTAAACCTTTTGTGCACTGTTGTATTTCATATTTTCTCCTCCCTTCACCCACCAACAGGAATAAAGGAATCCAACAACATGAAAACACAGCGTTATAAAGAAAGACCTAGGACTACCCAAAATCTGGAATGCACGTAGATAGCCATCAAAACTCCGTACCATGCAACTTTACCAAAACACGCAAACCAAGCTAATGCAAAAGCAAATCAGTATTTCCACACTAACAGAAAACAGAGATTTACAACCACAGCTAAGAGGCCAAATAAGCCCTCTGCTCAGACCATAAAAAAAAAAAAAAAGCCCTGCAGTATGACTGTTCTGTTTCCTGCAGGAAATGAGATGCTTGTATTAAGATACCCCCGTGGTTTTCATACTGTAAATGTATCAGCTGGTACAAATCCTCTGGAGAGGGCTATTAACTAATGCTTAGAAAGAGCAGTGGCAACAGCAGACCGCACGTAGCACCTCAGAGAGCAGGGGACAAAAGCTGACAAGTCATCCTTAAAAAATTTTGAGAGCCAAGAGCTGAGGAACACATCTCGTAGTAGAGGTGATGTCTGGGAGGAATGCACGTACCTACGCTCGCTGCTTTCCCCTTACACCGCTCGCTGCTTCTTTAAATACGGAGCCTACTGCTCACCAGCACTCCTCTCATTTAGGAGCCACAAGCCCATCGCACCGCTCCTCACTAAACCACCCCCGGCGACACACGGCAGAGGAGGATCGTCCGCCGGCTACACACATCTGAGGCAGGGCCGTTCCCCTCCTTCCTACTGCCAGCCTCTTCGTACGTTCCCGAGCTGCTGGGGCGCCAGGACAACGAAGGGGGCAGCCCCGGCCCG
>NW_010299012.1:14095-25318 GCF_000700745.2 Antrostomus carolinensis | reverse complement strand
GGGAGGCGGGGTGGTGTGCAATAGCTACGACCATGAATTTACAGCATCCTGTCAGACTGGTGTCTGGTAGGAGAGTATCCTATCCTGGTTTTCGTTGGTCTCGCCTTTTTATATCCATGCCTCCCACTTGGCAGTGAGGCACATGCTCAGTACTGTCTCCAGAGGGTCCCCAAAAGTTCTAGAGTGTCCAGCCCCTCCACATACTGACCCTGGGCCCGGGCGCATGTGCGGACAATGTGGGCTATGTTCTCAGAATGCATCTATGCTCCTGAGGGGTGGGACTCTGTTACCATGGTGATGGGGCTTTCCATGGCCAGAGGGCTCTGACAAAAATGTTGAGGCATACCCCTGTCTAGTCCCTTACAGATGGGAAAAATAACATTTGAAAGCCTATTAAACTGTCTTAAGATATTTTTTAAACATTTAGGTTTTAAAGACATTTTAGTATAATGCAAGTACTGCTGTGCTGATTAGTTTCTTGTACTTTCTTTTCAAATATATTCTGCAGACCATTGTTGCCTATGATTTCCTCCATAACTGGGAGTGTAATGGCACCATCAGTAAGCATACTAGCACTCTTTTAAATCCATCTGGCTTAAAAAAACCCACCACAAATAAACAACAACAGCAACAACAAAGAACAGATGCAAAAAATCCTTGGCAGTATGGCATTCGCTGTAGACTAGTATTCCCAGTCTCTGAAAGGTTTATGTAAACCCATGTTGACACATTCTCACATCATTTTTTTTCTTAAACTAGACAGATTATATTTACTTTTAGTACTTCCATGAGTGCAGTAAATGCTCCCCCAACTGCAGTCTATATATATGGTCAGTGACAAGACATTAAACTCTGAACCTGCTGGTCTGATCCAGTGGGGCGTTAATTTTTCTGTTCTGATCTGCTTTGAGGAATGAGTGCTAGGTCTCTCAGCAGGTCTGTCAGCTTAAAGAGAAATGTAGACATTACTATAGTAAAGGAAATTTAATTTGTTTGGTTTGTTTGTTTGACATTTAAGTTTTCCCCTGTTGAAATAAAGCTAAAATTTACTCAGAATTTTGGGAATTACAGACTCGCAATTGCCTAGTTGTTAAAAGTAGGAGTTGCAACCAATGTCCATTCATCTTGACTGATGTCCTTAGTGAAGTCCTCCTCGTTCAGTTACTGTTGGAAAGCCCCTTGTCCCCTGTTACTACATGCCTCAGACTGCTACTCTTTGCCAGAAGATGCTTTGCTAAACTGAGGAATTACTGAGGGATTAACTCACACTCCCTAGCCCTCAGTATCGGAGGCTTCAAATGCAGCAGAATCATAGAATCACAGAATGGTATGGGTTGGAAGGGACATTAAAGATCATCTAGTTCCAACCCCCCTTCCACTAGATCAGGTTGCTCAAAGCCTCATCCAACCTGTCTTTGAACACTTCCAGGGAGGGGTCATCCACAACGTCTCTGGGCAACCTGTTCCAGTGTCTCACCACCCTCATAGGAAAGAGTTTCTTCCTGATAACTAATCTAAACCTACTCTCTTACAGTTTAAAGCCAGTACCCCTTGTTCTATCACTCCCTGCCTTTCTAAAAATCCCCTTCCCCAGTTTTCTTGTAGGCCCCCTTCAGGTACTGGAAGGCTGCTAGAAGTTCTTCCCAAAGCCTTCTCTTCTCCAGGCTGAACAGCCCCAACTTTCTCAGCCTGTCCTCATAACAGAGGTGCTCCAGCCCTCGGATCGTCCTCGTGGTTTCCTCTGGACTCGTTCTAACAGGTCCATGTATCTCTTGTGTTGGGGGCTCCAGAACTGGACACAGTACTCCAGGTGGGGCCTTACAAGAGCAGAGTAGAGGAGGAGAATCACCTCCCTCAACCTGCTGGCCACGCTTCTCTTGATGCAGCCCAGGATACGGTTGGCCTTCTGGGCTGCAAGTGCACATTGCCAGCTCATGTTGAGTTTCTCGTCCACCACCACCCCCAAGTCCTTCTCTTCAGAGGACAATGCGATAAAGCAATGCACTGACAGAGTTGAGATACTGTTGAAAGGAGGATGTTGTCGCAAGAGCAAAATACACAGGGAAGGCTGAAGGGTGAGACTGGTGAAAGCATATGGAGGCTTTATGTACAAAGCTGCAGAGCAATATGGCAAATCTTGTGATGTTCAGCTTAACAGAGGCTTCGCTTAAAAGGCAGCAGTTGTAGGCTTTTGGTTCCACAGATCAAATGGAGTATTCATTTATCTAAGGTTGCCTGGTCAAGTCCAAGTACATTGGCTATGTAAGGAAGGATATGTATAAATATGAAGTAGAAAATATGTGCTAAAAATACTTATGGGCTTGATAAATAAAGATACAATCCAATTTAAAACTGTATTTAAAATATTTTGTGTCTATTCAATTTAAATTTATTTCGTAGTATTTTTTAATAATAAAATGGATTCTTTTTAGGTGTGTAATTATAACATGAGTTTTTTAGCAATATTTTATTTTATGGGAAACATTTATATCCAGAAGTGGCTGGAAGTTTTAATTGATTTTTCACCCTTCAGTGCAGTCAGTTTTTGCAAATACTTTTTGCTTCTTCTCAGTAGTGTCCCAAACCAAGATTTAATTTTGATGTAGTAAGGGGGCTACTGTGCCTAGAATTCCAATATATTATTTAAAACATTTTTTCAAGTTTGTGAATGTGAAACTTCAGTTTATATGTTCCAAGTAACTCCTGAGTTTTAAGCTGTCTACATTGCCTGAATAGTGGGATAGATCCTGCATTCTTTGCCCAAATAGTATCTTACTTTTCAAAGTACTGGACACAGTACTCCAGGTGGGGTCTCACCAGAGTGGAGTAGAGGGGGATAATCACCTCCCTCGACCTGCTGGCCATGCTTTTGATGTAGTCCTTTTGATTTAGCTTACTACATGCCTTAAAAGGAAAGCCTGATACAGTACCTGGCCAATGGTTCATATTTAGTAGACAATCCAAAAGTTAGTTCATATTTTCAACTCCCATGTATATAGCTGGCTGTATACTGGACTAGAATTTCCTCGGTTTAGCCATTAAGTTTTATGAGAAATAGGATACATGAAAATAAAAATGTATAAGGTTTTAAGGTTTTGTGTTAACAGATTTTCCTATACTTGCCATATGACAGCAATTGCTGCACTATTAATATTTAAGTATATTTTTACTCTTCCTTTCTATTATAATATGGGTTGCAATACAATCAATATAATTTGCTTGCTCAAAGACAAAATCTGTGTGCATTTACAAAACTAGGTCTGATATTATACATTGTCTGTGTTAAAGGGTAAAAGTCAATGTGCATCACCAAGCAATATATCAGAAGGGTTTGGTGAGGGGAGGGTTAAGGGGAGGTATGACTTTTCTCTCAGATCAATACTGTCACAGAGGAGAAAAATTTATTCTTTAGACTTTGACAAAAGTGTATACTTTTCCTTCACCCCTGCCCATTCCACTCCAGAAGCAAATTCAAGTAGAAGCCCTGATCTTTATTGGCTTTCTGTCTGATGGGTAAATTTTAGGAGCCCAGCTTTAAAACTGAGAACAAACTTGGAAAAAATACAAGTTGTGGAGGAGTGACAATGACTGGAAAAACAGCATAAGTGTTATTCCTTCACAGGTTGCACACATGGGAGTCAGTAGCCTTTCCTACACACATGATTCAGCAGTTTATCATCAGAATCAGAGAGGCAAGGGGGAGCCCAGTTTTTGTTGCCTCAGGAGATCTTCCTGCAGAAGAAGTTTAGTTAAAATTTATGCTCCACTATATTTTATCTTGTGAAAGGATGGACATTGTTTCAGTTAATACTCCTGTAAATTACTTTGCCAAGTGTCATTAATTTGACGGCAGCTTTGGGAAGCAAGGTCAAATATATTTTGCGTCCCTGGGAATCTGGGAGTGCCTTCAGCAGCAGCAGCTGGAAGGAGGAGAGAGCAAACAGAAGCCATACAGATGATCTCTAACAAATATTGAGTAATTGTTTTTCATAGGATCATTTTGCAAAACTTTCAAAACTCTATAAAGAAAATGTATTGTTCACCCTAAAAGGTCTTTTATTTCACCAAGTTTCTGTTTGGGAAACCAAATTCTGCTTATATCTGATATATACATATTTACAGCCATATTGAATTTTATGTTAAAATGAATTATATGTTCATGGAATTTTATGCTCATTTTATTGAAGTTAAAACATATGTCAAATGCCAAATGACAGTGTTAGCACTCCAAAGCTGAGGAGCTTCTTGTGCTGATACATTCAGCGCCAGCATATCTTATATTCATTGAAGTGAATGAAACTTTGGAATCATGTATCGTTTAAGAAGTTGAGATTATATATTTTCATTTGCACTTGGACAATTCTCATTTGGATTATAAAAAGAGAGATACAGTGATGAAAATGCGAACAATTGAGTAATGTTCTGAACATGAAGTTCCTGTAATCAGGAATAAAATAACTGAAGTTAATTAAATCTAGCGCTAAAAAAAAAAAACCAACAAAAAAACCCCCATGAAACACAAACAACAACAAAAACCCCAGAACATTTGCCAATGAAGAAAGTATCTCTTAGAAAGCAAAAGCTCCCAGCCTGCTAACTGTATGGATCTGTGCCATGCCTGGGGAAAGAAAACTTCCTTTAGCAGAGGAATTATTTATCTTCTCTGGGCTTCTGCCCCATATTTGTCCTCTTCTGACAGTGTTCTTTATCCCTTAAGAAAGCTGGGGAAGATAACAGAGGCTTAATTAAAGATTGATGTTACTCTAAAACTTAAAGAGCATGATGTACTTTAATTGCTGAAAAATTATTTCTTTCACTGCCTATTACTATTTCACTTAATTTCTAAAATCTCATGTTGCCTAGCAGATTGTCAGAGCAGTTAATTTTATTTAAGTAACTGAAGAAGTAACCTTAAAAAATAATCTAGTTCCACAGTTTATTTTTACAGGGAAAAAAAAAAATCTTTCTTCAACTTAATTCCCAATGTGTAACATTTGAAGAGTTTTCTCAAATTTAGCAGACAAAACTCATTTTTGAAATGAGAATAAGGAATAGAAAATTTAATCTGGAAAGAATAATTTGTCAGAAATAAATGAGCAAATAAAATTAATATGGAATTCCTAGAGTAGAGCGAGAAAATTTTGAAAGATGATGCTTCAAAACAAGAAGCAAAAGACTTTTCAAAACTTAAAAATACTCTCATTTTTCAAACTCCTGACTCACTGAATTAATTTCAAATTTTTCAAGTATTTACCATTGCCTAAAAATCCAATATCAATGAGTTCTTATCGGAAAGGTTCAAGGAATTCATAATTAGACCCAGATAATGGCAACTGTAAAGTCAAACTGACTAGTACCTCATTTAATGGTTTTATAAGTAAAAAGTACAGTTTAACACAGTGAATTAGCTAATATAGGAATACTTGTGTATTCATTATTTAAATTGAGAATAGTTTGTATGGGTTTGTTTTGATACATCAATTGTACTGCAACTGTAAGATGAGTTGCCTTTCAACTCTCGTCTTCCTTGGGAGAAGTTCCATTGTTCAGAGACAGCCACAGCAAAGTCAACTGGCAGCTAGACTAAGAAATAATCATCCCAAAATAGACAAAATAACAGCAGTAATTGTAGGCTTTACTAACAGTGATATGCAGTATTAGTTATGCATGAATCTTACACACCTTGAATCTTGAATCTAAAATACTCCTGACATTATGGACTTGTCTATGAAAAGAAGTATAAGCCTTTGAACTATAAGATGAGGATGTTTACAGATTTTGATTATGATTAAAAGCAATTTCAGATAGCTATTAAATCTACCTTAATGTTTCCTCCTCTCTTCAGCTCTGATTCTCCAGATGATCCCTTTTTGACAAACCATTTAAACATGTGCTTTAAATCTCTGCTAAATGCACACCCCTTCAAAGCAACAGAAAATATTCTTGTAATATCCATATGTTCCTCTTGACTTGAATATTGAAATGTAGTGAAATTTGGCCCTCTGAAGATGCTGAAGTTATAAATGTGTATCCTAACTCATTAGTGAAGACTGTCTTACCAGTTAATGTGAATTCTCATAAAGGTTTCATGTTGTTGTTAAAATTAGAAACCTTGATGAGTGCGAGGTACATAGACAAAGAAAGGATATTTCACAGAAATAACATATGTGTGTACTTGCCTAGATCAGAGAGCAAACTTGGTAAACCAAGTAACTTACTACAGTTATAAATCCACATGCAATTATGACTGCAAGGAACTGCACCTATATTGTCCAAATAGACATTGCGTTGTGATGATATTATTGTACCAGTTCTATTGTAATTTCTAAAAACTATTTTAAAGGCATCAGAATTGGACTGGTACTGGATAAAAGAGTTGGCAATACTGTGCCATGGTCATTACAAGGCCACAGGGCAGAAGATCAAGTAGTACAACTAAATGTATTTCCTTTTAAAGAAAATTACTTGCATCGTGTGTGAATGACTGTGTCATTGCTTCCTGTGATCATGTTCAGTCAAATTAATGTAAAGTTTTTAATGTGGGTCATATATATTTTGACTTCTGCACCAAGCACAAGGGAAAACCATCATGCCAGTTTGCGTATGCTCACTGGCTGCTGATCTCCATACTTTGGCTAATTCATTATCCCTCTTCTGTCTGCTTGGCACTCAAATTAACAAATAATAACTATGATCGTAAGAAGACTGAGACAGTGGATACTGGAAGCAGCTTTCTCAGCACAGAAATGCAGATGTTCTGCTGCTGTAGTTGGACTTAAACCAATTATTTTTCTTGCAAGATTTTTTTCAGCCCTGACAAATTCACACGCTGTATCCCATTTGTCTTTAAGCATGATGAGCAGAATGATGAATAGTTTCTCACAGAAAATTGAATTATTATTAGACAATAAGATTCAGATTGCTTGTTTCAAAATATTTGTACCACAGATAGGACAAAGTTAATGTAAAATTAATACAGAATCCTGCTTTGAGTCATTTCACCTGTCACCTAAAGATTAAGTTTCAAGAGAAATGTATGAGAAAAGCTTGAGGCTTTTGGAAATGGGTTTCATACACATCAGGAGGATGAAAACAGGGTGATGTATTCAAGATTCATTTTGTTAAGGTATTCAAAGCTGTAGAGTTGTGGTTCAGCAAGTGAAGTATTCCTTAATCTAAAGTGTCATGAAGGCTTAATGATTTTGTTTTGATTAAGCATAAATAAATATCATGTTTAAAGCACACTGTTACACATTCAGACATAAATGACAACTGTGCTTCAGACTCAAAAGGCTACTGTCAGTCATCCTAACTGTGAGTGGGTAGCTGACCAGGAAATCAAAGTCCTCTCCTGAATACCTTCAGCTGTAGAGAGTAACCTAATGATGTCTCCAGTTTTAGGTTTGGTTTGGGATTGAGACTGAGTTGGATTTTTAAAGGCAGGATGAACAGTGGATTTCTGAGAGGATAAATACTCAGTTTCTATTGTTTTCATGGACATGTGATCATGCAGATGTGCTCATGTGGATAATCAGAGAAGAGGTGCTGAAAAGGAACTTACAGTCACCTCAACTATGTCAGCATTGTGCCTTCTTCTTATGTTCTTATCTTTGACATAAGCATGGTAGAGACGCTAATGCATTTATAAGACATGTCAGGAGAGATCCAGTTAGCTCTTGCAGAGGACTGAAATAGGGTTTCTTGTAAAAGAAATCTGCCTTGTGGCAAGCAGTATCCTAACTCTACCATGTGAAAGGCTGTAATTATCTCATTCTCCTACCAAGCTTTTTAGCACCACCAATAGATAGATGTTCTGTCACCTAGAACAAGATAATCTAACACCATGACTGGTCTAAGCAGTAAGTGTACATTGCTGTTCTACTGAGACTTTTTCCCTGTGGCTATATATCTTATTCACCAAGAAGTAAACCTCGTGTGCAGCCCCAGGAATAATCATTATGAACCGCATATAAATTTTCCCTGGAACCTGTCTTCAAGACTGTTCTTGATCTAGAAGGAGCCTTAATCAATACCACATGTCTTGGGGATTAGTTCCAAGTACGTGTCCAGATACTGTACAGGACCAGGTTGCAAAAGCAGGGCTCTTTGCAAAATATAATTGCTTCACAGAACAGGACCACAGAAGCAGGACGAAGCATATAAGCATTCCTGTAAAAGCCTGCAAATAGTTAGGTACTGAGCAACCAAAATATCGTTAATCCAGTAGTGGTTGTAAGTGTTTTCCTTTCGTTGTATGAAAACACAGTTAATGACAGAATCTAAAGCCAGAAGAAAATTTTGTAGTATTGTTTCCATTTCATTCTTTCTCTTCCATTTTTTAATATTGGTTTTTAACATCTGCTAGAGAAAATTGTACAAAGTAGTTAGGCATCTAATAATCAGTGGAATGGCCTTGTTTGGACAAATGGCCTAATTTAATGCCACATAGTTATCGTGTTATTATTTCTATTAATAATGTCCAATAGATTGCAAAGCAAATTGACCTCTAAAAACTAGGGAATCACTTTTATTATACTCTACTATTTGTGCTTTGAATATTCCTCTTTCAAATCAAAAAAGGGCACTCAGGAAGAAGGAAGTACTCATTAATATGAAATTCTGTTCTAAAATACTATTTAAGTAACATTCTAGAAATTATTCCAATGACTGAATGCCAGAATGATGAGCTTTTATCATATGGAAAAGCTCTTTAATTATGTATTCCGTAATGCTCTAAAATTAGTTGGACAACCTCTTTTCTGATTATTTACCATTTTCCCAAACATGTTCTCTACTATAATTCTTGGTGTCATAATGATCATGACTACCTGTTTACAAAGAATTAGTGGACAGCAGTCACTGTCAGAATATATAGCATTTTCCCACAGGAGCAACTGAAATTTCAGCTTTACTTTTACTTTTGCTACAGCAAACAGTGGTGGCTAGGAGAGGTACAGAGAAGTGTGGATTGTTGATAACAGTTTTGTGGACAATGACTTTATGATCTATAATGTGCAAAATTCTTTCTTTAGCATAGCTGGCATATGGAAAGGATATAATTATAGTCCTTCCCCACCTCCTGTTAGATATGTTGCTTTGATCTATCTAGCCTATCTACTTCAACATAAGCATGCCAAGTTAAAATAAGATTATTTTCAGAGGGAGGGAACTGTTCTTTGTATCCAGTGGGGATAGGACAAGGAGTGGTGGCTTAACACTGCATCTCTTCTGAAATGTCAGCAAAGCCCTGCCAGAGACCAGGAAGGTTGTGGCACTGCCATCATCAAGGGTATTGAAGAAGAATATCTTAAAAATGGTGAAAATATTTCTGTCTCTGTTCTTCTGAGGTTCTGTGTTTATGAGTACAGATTTACATGGAAGCAATCCCAAACTCACCTTGTGTGAATCAAGTTCAGCCCTTTATTTTTGTAATCAAGGTTCTAGATTGTCACTTCTATGGGGCAGAATCTTTTTCCTCCTATTATTCTTATTCTTACATGTACAGCAAAATATTTGTCTGAAGATATTTTGTTCTATCTTCCTCTGATTTTTTTCTTTATTTCTGTGTGTATTTGTCAATTTTCTTGAGGTATCTAGAGCCCTCTGCTGGTGCCTGACCACTTCAGGAATATCAACTATGGTTTTGGCATGTCAGACACTGCCTTGTTAGCCAGAGGTTGTCAGGTGCGTGTAGTTGTTCGCCTGCCTATTGTACTGCATAGTTTGCTTGTTTTGAATATGTAATTTTTTTTTCAAAAGGCTAAGGATCATATAACTTAAGAACAGTAGCTATAATACCTATCCATATAGTTCATAGCAAGGGGTTTGTGGCTTTACTTCTACAAGCCGAGGGAAAGTGCTTTACTTCATTTCTACAATCACCAGGGATTCCCAGGCTGTCTGATTGCTCCAGAGCCTTTGATTTTATCAGAGCTGTGCCTTTCCTCCCTGAAAGCATCCTTAAGGAAAATAATATTTCTGGATTTAGGAACTCCTCAGGTAAAGAGACAGCACGGAGAGGGAGGGAAGTGTGAGGAGACAGTCTTGCCAGGATACTGAGAAGAAGTGAAAGAAGACTGTTAGGAGAGGGGAGAAATATGATTATGCAGCATCAGAACTGCAGTAGCCTCTGCAGAACAGAGAATAATGGACGCAACACAAGAAGACAGAATTTTACCTTTGAAGTCACAGATGGGAGACTCCATACATGGGCATGCAGGTCTTTCTCTGTTTTATCTTTCACACATGAATTATTAATTGCAGTGTATTTGAGAAAGCTTTTGAAGGAAGGAGCATAAATCAGGCTTTTCATTTTGTTTATTGAAAGAGTATGCCCAATCTGTGTCTAATCAATTTCAATTTCTTGTTAATAACAATGTCCAACTAAGAAATCCTTTAGAAGTTTATAGTGTTAATTTAACTGGGTAAATATTGTAAGTGTTTTGTAAAAATGACTACTACAGATTTTTAGGTGTTTCCTTATCAGACATTACTACTGTCTACAATACTCAATGTTTCACAGTAGTTCTGTGTCTCAAGTATGAATTCCTTGGCTAATCTATATTCTGCTAAATCTGGAAAGCAATACATTTTGTTAATCTTCCTATTATCACTAAAAGCAAGATGATGGTTTGTGATGGACATTTTTAGAACATCACAAGGTCCTCCATTTATTCAATCACGACAATAATTCTGAAAGTAGAGAAATTCTATTAGTTGTTTTCCCAAAAAAATATTGAAACAACAAGAAATTCAGAGTGATACTTCTGAAATAAAACAAGTGTTAAAGAAACAGCAATTATAGCACATTGGTATGAAGGCTTTGTTGTAGACACGTGCACAATTAATTAACATTCCAAGCTTGATGTTTTGAGTTTCTTTATCCTCTCCTGAAAATTTAAAAAAAAAAAATATATTTATTTTTAAATGTCTAAACCTATGGTTGGAAACAAATAGCTGAATGGCAATCTAATATCTTGCCTAACTGGTATTGCACATAAGATCCAGGACAGATGGTGGTTTATAATGTAAATCTGGCATAAGGACCTGTATTGGGTTTGCGTGGCAAGGTTTTGGTAGTGGGGGCAGGGGGCATAGGGATGGCTTCTGTGAGAGAAGCTGCCAGAAGCTTCCCCCATGTCCAACCCGACACAGCCAATGGCAGCCAGCTCCAAGATGGACCCACTGCTGTCCAAGGCCAAGACAATAAGGAAAGCCTCTGTG
>NW_010299012.1:0-13535 GCF_000700745.2 Antrostomus carolinensis | reverse complement strand
CCCTGAGGAGGAAGAAGCGGCAGAAACAACATGTGATGAACTGACCTCAAGCCCCCGTCCCCTGTCCCCCTGTGCCGCTGCAGGGGAGGAGGTGGAAAATCGGGAAAGAAATTAAGCGTGGGATGAAGGGAGGTGTGAGGGGAAGTGTTTTAAGATTTCATTTCTCAGATTTTGATTGGTAATAAATGAAATTTGCTTTTTCCTCCAAGTCGAGTCTGTTTTGCCCGTGCCAGTAATTGGTGAGTGATCTCTCTCCGTCCTTATCTCCACCCACGAGCTTTTCGTTATATTTTTCTCCCCCTGCCCAGCTGAGGAGGGGGAGTGATAAAGTGGGCTTTGGTGGGCATCTGGCATCTAGCCAGGGTCAACCCACCACAGTCTTTTTCGGTGCCAAAACCTTGCCACGCAAACCCAATACATGGGCACCATGTATAGCGTGGACACCACTTTGGCAGGAGCCCAGTAAGGCATTTTGCACCATGGGGATGCAAAAATCTGTCTTGGTGCACATCCTATCACTCCTTCACTGGAGAAGTCATCTTTCTTTTACAAGGTCTTCCTCTTCTCTCACACTTTTGACTCTGTGTAAATGGAGTAGACTTTCCATCATCTCACCTTTTTTCTTCTTGGTCCCAGTGACAGTAATTCTAACGTGACTCAGAAAATTTCTCCACCTCTATTAAGGAGTTGAGAGAAAGGGAGAAGAGAGAAACAACAGGATTTTTGCTCACAATGTCCCTACACAATCAGTTCTTTCTACTGCTGTCACTAAAGCTGCATTATTTACTACAGTTCTGTACAGCAGACCATTTTTACTGGAGTTTTTTGCACAGTTTGTGCAGATACTAAATAACTTTTTATTTATTTCATGTATGAAGCAAGAAAACGCATGTGATGAGTTGATTTCTTCATGTGTTTATTCTTCACTGTGTTTATACCAAGTTTATAGGTTGGACCAATTCTGAGTATTCAAAAATAGGTCACAACTTGGTTTTGTAGTAGAAGTATATTTTCTTCCTATTTATATAATATGAAAAGGAGTGAGCCAATTTCGTTCAAGCATGATTTGAAAGACTTCCTGTACATGGCATGAAAATTTTTATAACCTGTTCTCTCGTCAAAATATGTCTTTTTTTTTTTCTTTTTTCTATTTTTAAATAGTGTGAAAAGTTAACAATCAACAGTACCTTTGCGATATTCTAGTATTTCAGTTCATGAATGTCTGAAACTTGAGGGCATGTGACTATGCTAATATGAAGACAAGTAACACCAAAATTTCTGTACTTACATTCTGTGATGAATTAGCTAGGGTTTAGGACTTCTGGTGTAGCTTTTTACTCCAGAAAAAGAAGAAAAATGCATACCTCATTATTTCTCTGGCATCTCTTATGCTGACTTACATTAGTTGTCTTCTGCAGAGACTGCTGTCCAGTGTCTTTTCCAGCAACAGCTTGACTTTCATTGCAATTGTTAGTCTTCTCTGTTATTGAATTTCCACTTCTACTTCATGTTTTCTCATGATATTGAGAAAAAAAAGCTTTGCTGACCTTCCTCAACACCTGCAGTGCTAAAGGCAAAATTAATACTGTTATCTATCTGAAACTGAGATTTCAGCTTTCATCCAAAACGGTGAAAATGTGGATCCAGTCTTCCAGCTACCTGCTGGCATCAATACCTATTGATGACCACCACCACCTTTCCAGAATATTTTTTTAGTGAAAAGGTTTGGTTTTTTTTTTCTGAATTGTCAGAACATATGTAATTAGATTTTATTCCAATTTAATACTAAATTGTCTTAATTTATTTCTTATGTGAGGAACAACAAATAAGCCTATTTTGTGTATGTATTTGTGCATTTACTTGCATAGAATTTCAGGGGCTGATTCTTAAGTCTTCCCTTTACTATATTCCCACATCAAAATGCAATGCCTTCCTGTATTTTTTTCCCAGACACACAGATGTCTCTCACATACCTACAAATTCACTTCTTACAGTTTCTTCTAAGAAAAGCATAAACATATCTATTTCAGTCATATTTGAGGAATCTCATAGTTAAAGCGGTTTGATACTAGACAAAATCAACTTTTCATTTCTAGCTGTGGAAAATAGCTTGAAATATCCTTGTGGTGAAACCTGATGTTGCTTTACAGATCACATGATGAAACTGTGTCCCTAAATTTGGAAAAAGCCCTACATGAATTGCAATGAAGATATAGGAGGGAAGAATGTTCTCAGGAACATTACAGAAGTGACATACACAGGTTAGCACAGGCACGTAAGAAAACCACAACCAAGAAAAGCTGCAGCATGTCCATTTTTGTTATCTATAGCTCGTAGCTTATCTGAACTTTACTCTGGTCATTGTATATTAAGAGTGAAAGTTTCAATGCCCAGAAAGAGTCTTGGCTTGGAAACAAAACTTAACATATGCATTTATAGCTTTCTAGATGTCATTATTCCCAGTTCTTTTTCAAAGAATTAGGAGGGAAAACGTAACCACAGTTACCAGTGTGAGGCAAGTAGACATACTTCAGCTACTTTCAATACAAGCTTCAGTATTGGCCATTCAGACAATGGTCAGATATGGTCTTGTGACTCCAGTTCTCAGAGCTGGTGCTTCTCTGTTATTGACACTTTCTTTCATTTCATTAAGCCTCAGCTAGATATGATAAAGTGTCATTGTAGACAGGTCCCCAGACATGGATTATAAAGACTTATTCCTTACATTTTCTCCAGCTTCCTTGCATTTAGTATTTTACTTCAGGGGTACTCCCAATTAATGAATAATGCTCAATGAAAGTCCTTTAGACTGCCCATATAAGACTATTTAGCTCAATTAAGAATTAAGGTGTTTGATCCATTTACTTTCTAGTTTAGAGTGCAGTCCAGTCTCATCCTCTCCAACCTCTTCTTCTCTCTCTTCCCCACTCACACCTAGATATAGTAGTAAAGCTCTGAAAAGATAATTTAAAAGATCAGAAAATCTAATTGTATTTGTCTTACTATACTAGAATCTTCTGAAGCAAAAAAAAAAAAAAAAAAAAAAAAAATGTTAACCTATAAACATACAGGGGTTTATATCTAAATATATGTGCATACATATGTACATATACATCTATGTATCATATATGACTGCATTATGACATGGAGTGATAGGAAAATTTTACTATCCTATTTAGCTTAACATTTTCTGCTTAGCATTTCATTGACATCTTTTAGCTATATATTTTTCATTTGCTTTTCTCTAAGGTTCATGTGAAATAATCCTTCCCAAACACTGCCGTAGCTTTAAAAAATATTATTATTTTTACTACTTTACAATATGTCATCTTGGATATACTCTCACAAAGTGAATTGACTGATGAGTCCAAAACATAAATAACAAAGTCCCATGCAGGTTAAATGGAAAGTTTCAAGATGTGAGTGTTCCTACTTCATCTCCATGATGAAATGAGACGCCTCAAAGATTTTTGTTTGTTTGGTTGGGGTTTTTTTAAAAAAAGTCCAATATGTCCAGCAGTCCTTGGTCTGTGGTATCCATGAGATTCAGGAGGCTGAGGCTCAAATTTCAGCCTGAAACAGACTGCACGAGAACAAACTCTCCTGGGTCTGCTAGGTGAGTACCAAAGGATGCTGGCTGTTCAAGGTCAGCTGCCTCTCAGCCAAGCCTTTCTTGACAAAATATTGCCAAGAGATAGAAGATTTCTATGAAAATTGCAGGTTAAACATATCATTAAACATTTCCTGATAATACCAATTCCATCAGGATTTTTCCAGATATCTTGGTTCACTTTATACAGCAGAGAAATGAGCATCACAAAACTGATGGTTCGATACATACTCAATTTATTGTAAAAAATGTATGTATTTTTTTTTTTTTTCAGTAAAATATGACTGTTGAATACTTCCAAGTGATGGCAAGTATTTAAAGGTAGTAACGTTTGACATTCTAACATACAAGTTAGAGGACAACTTACAAACTGAGATGTATAATTATTTAGTAATTTCAAAGCATTAAAAAGGATTGTTAAATTGCTCATCGTACAATCCCTGCTTTATTTTGCCCTTGTTTAGAACAAGTTTGAATAAGTCAGTTTCCATAACCTGTCTTAAACATCCTTCTTTGAAATATTTTTTTCTTATGAACATGTCTATCCATTGACTAAAATGGAGACAGCTCAAACTTGGATGCCTGACACATGAATGCCTAATTTAGGATGAGTGAATCCTACTAGTGTTTCTAATTCTGCATCCTTCATGATTCAGATGATCTAAGTTAGACAGCACAAGAGAAATATAAGATAAAAACAATAATTTGAAGGAAAAATACTGAGATCTAGGTTAATAGTAAAGTAGACTGAATGACATTTTCATCTACTGATCTATTTCCCAAATTACTAGATTCTGCTACGGTAACTCTGTATGATTGGTTCTCAATCTTTCTGTTTACATGCCTCACAAATATATTTGCAAAACCATTTAGAGAGCGGAATTTAATTTTTCAATATATTTTTTTCCCTATTTAAAATTTAAATGTAATGGTCAAAGGTGGTATGGTATGGGGCTATCAAGATAAAGATACACTAAAGAAATGCATTCCCAAGCTGGGTCTTCAATGTCCACTCTAAGGCAGAACAAAATTTTCAAAGCTGAGTTTTCATCTTTGAAAAACTGGATTTTCAATGGAAATTATGACACACCCTTAAGTATCACATTGTTAGTGGGTTCCTATAACTATTGTACCAAGTATAAGAGTGTTAGATTTGTAGCTGTGAGCAGTTTCATTAAAATACCAAATCTCTCTTTCCAGATTTTTCCGATTTTACTAGTTCAAAATTCCCAGTCTTCTCCAACACTTATTTAAGGAAAAATATTATAATAAAATAAATTTTAATCCTAATGTTGATGTTATTTTTATTAATGTTCTTATTACTGAAAGTTAAAGTTGCTATGTATTATGAATTAACAGGAGAATTTCAGAGAAAAAAATCAGGCATGCTTCTGCCCTATTTCTGGGCTCCTGTCAGTCTCTGAGGACCTGAAACTTGGGATCAGTTCTAATCTTAAAGTAGGTTAGGCAACACTCATTGACATTTTGTTCAAGAAATAACTATCTATGAAGCTGGTCTATGTATCTATTGAAAGTAATTACTTGAGAAGTATCTTCTGCCATATAGAAGCCTTTATTTATCCAATATTTTCTATAATTTTCTTAATAAACTCCCAGCACTTTTATATCTCAAAAACAAACATACATCCCAAACTGGAAAAACTGAAATTCTAGTGAAAATTTATAGGGAATGGTTGGCATGAACTGTGAGGATCTCATTTTCTAAGATAATTTGCTCAAACTGTTAACAACAGTAATGAGATCCTTTAATTCAGTTTAGATGAACTTGTAGATAATGCATAAGTTAGTGCAAAGGTGTTGGTAAGTACAGTTCACATGTCACACCATATTTAAAAGAAGATGTTCACAAACAGTCTTGCTTTTATCTGTTTCTTGCTTAACCAGCCAACAGGCATCTTTGGTTCACATGTAAGGAATTAAAAATACATTTATTTAGCTTATTAATTTGAGCCTCATTTTTCAATTATAGGATGTTTTGGTCTAAGTTTGCCTTAAGGTAGTCTCTGTGTGCATTATGATACTGTAATTGTCCAATGACATTGGACAATTGTCTAATTGTCCAAAGCTAAAACACTTTAGATTTTAAGGTAGTACTGTAAGTATACTGGTAAAAAGTTAGGAAGGAAAGGAGAGAGGGAGAGAATGAGAAAGGAAGGGAGGCCTTGAAGGATCTAATAAACCTTGCATTAGTTCTGCATTTATCTTGGAAAGCATTACTTATCTAATGCATAAGTATTATGCAGGGGATCCTCTATCCTCATGTTGACCTACCCTTGGTCAAGTCAGACCCTTCAACATAGAACAATCTCCTCCCTTATTTTTGTGACCTTCAGTAATTTCAACCCTTCCGGAGATTTGCTTCTTCTTCAGGCATTACTTTGGCTCCCATTCTGAAATGTGACAATGTCACAGTTGTGCTATGGTCTGCATGAGTAAGAGTCTCATGTTTGAGTAGCCCAATTCTCTCCCTGGGCCTTTGCAGAAAGCTCCTGGGCACCTCTCCAAGAGCTTGAAATTCACTTTAGGTGGTAGGCAGCCAAAAGATAATCATTATAGCACTTTATTCTACCCTTTCTTTCCTTTATGTCCTCTATTTTTTTTCCCTTGGCCTCATTGTAGCATAGCAAGGACTTGCAAACAATGTGTATGCTTTTGCATTAAGATCATTACAGGTAACCTTCTCTTTGCCTGTCATAAAAACCTGTTTTAAGATGCTCTGTGAGGCATCAGTATAAAATACAAACAGCATGCAGTTAAACCACTAGTATTTTCACTGAATAACTGTTAGGACTGTTGTATTCAAACTACCTCTGTTTTCCCAACTGTATTTGGAAAAGCTCTGTCTCTTAGACTTTGACTCAGACATTGTGAGGGTGTTCACACTGGTGGCCCTTAACAAAAAGACCTCTACAACCACAGTTGATACAATGGGAAAGAGGGAGTGTGTCCTGTGTGTTTTTGGGAAGCACGCACAACTGACCAAAATGGCCTTTGCCCCACACTGATCACACTAAAGTGGAAAACAGCCATCAGCAAAATTAAGCAACAGTCAGAGAATTACAAAGAGATTTCTGACACAGCAGCAGTTACCTTGCCAGAGGGGTAACAGGTCAGCCATCCCACCGGGGCACGGGGCTTTCTCACCAGCACATGTGCCAGCGGGTGCAGGATACAGCACAGGGACAATGCAAGATCAGGTTACCCAGTCGTCCCGCAGGAGGGGTATGCACAAAGGGGACACACTTCTGGTATGGGGGGGGTGAGCTTCTGACCCCCTCAGCTGAGGCAACACTCACCAGGGTGAGGTGCTGTAGAACTTCTTAGGATGAAATATAAATGGTAAGTAGAAATCGTAAAGTATGTATTAAGACTTTCTAAGTGTCTGTTACTATGTTTTGTTGTGTTTCTTATACTGATCCTGAACATAGTGTTTACTCGTTAATTTCATGTCGTTGGTAAATCAATAAATTGTTTTGATCCTGCTTTGATTTAAAGAGTGTGAATTGATCAGTTTTCCCCAGGGTCAGCATCTAACCCACTAAAAAATGAGCAGCGCTGCTTCAGGCTGATGAGTGGATTAGATTAGTGAGAGAGTTTACTGACTCATCTGTGGGAAAAGGAAAAAGAAAATAAATTGTTGTTCTGATGATGAAACAAGTTATAGTTCCAAATAGGTTATAATTTCAATTTGATGGCAAAATCTAAATATTTTCATAATTAATATTCCACAAAAGGTAGTCGATATAGTGGCAGTTCTTTCTTTCATGAAAGTTTATATATTCCTTATAAACAAATTGCAGATAAAACTCTGGACTCATAAAAATTTTATACATAATTCTGCAACAGAAGTTCTTTCCCAGCCTCTTTAGGTAGAGTTCCTTAATATCTGTTTTTAAAAATGCAGGTTTAGTATGAATCTGATGTTTTGGTCTCTGTGGACCAATTTAATGATTAATCATTAGGAAGAAGACTGCTTTCACTTCAGAAAAAAATATTCCTCATTTATAAGAGATCTGGAGTACCCTAGGGTTGGCTTAATAAAGTGCTATAGCTCAAATAATGTAATAATATATCATGAAGATGAAGTACAGATAACTATCTCGAGAATTCTCCCCAGTAGCATTTTTATTGTTTATATTGTTTTGCAGATCTTATTAAAGCTCCTGAAGAGCTTTGCTTTGAGATACTTACTGTACCATCCTGAAAAAGCTCACATAAAAGAGAAAGATGTCTCAGAATTTGTGGGAAAAAAATTGTATAGTTACTTAAAAATGAACATAGGTAAGGTGGGAGAGTTTGTGTAGAATAAAAAATTGTGGTGGTCACTTCCAGTTTTAAGTAGCCATAGTCTTTAGGAACATCATGTGCACCTGTATCTTGTAGATGTCTCTGCTACATACATTTATCTTGGAAGTTAATATTGTTTTTTGGATACCATACCTGCAGCAAAGCCACAGCTATCTCAATATATATATTATTTTTCTCTTACTTGGTTCAAGTATAACTTGAGGGGAGAGTCACTGGAAAAAAACAAGGGAGTTAAGAAGTCAATAATATAGATCACATGGTGTTTTCTGGGGCTTCCTATTAGTCAGTTGCATTTTCTTTCTTCTTGTTTAGTATTATATGTTTACTTTACTCTTAAAACTTTTTCTGTTTGTCAGTGGATGTCTTCCCTGTGTATCACTACAGAATGGTTAGAAAAGACAGGGGAAACCATCTGCTCTCAGTAATACAGAAGAATGATCTTGACTTTCAAACAAAAGCATTAAAATTAAAAATAAGTAGCAAAAGAACACAATGGAGACTGAAAAAAAAAAAATCATAAGATTTGTAGTCTTCCCCTCTTCACCATGCTGTTTACACTTCTCCAGCTGATTTGAACACGACTAATGTCTCTGGTTTAGATTCAACTCCTTCTTTCTACTGTTACCCTTCCAAAATTAAAGATAAATTTGTCTACATTTGAAAATATCATAGAATCATAGAATAGTTAGGGTTGGAAGGGACCTTATAGATCATCTAGTTCCAACCCCCAATATACCTTTGTAATATCTGTGGAAAATAATGGCTTTGCAGAAATACTTAGCCAAAAAGTTCATGTCCTTCAGTAAGCATTGTTGGTGTTACTCTAGCCAAAAAGGCATACTGAATACATGAAGTTAAATTTTGCAGAGGGTAGGAGATAAAAAGGTCAGTATTAGTTCAACAAGTAATGAGGCAGGTGCGTGCAGACACGGATGAAATCTTACTCATGGTAAGAAGAAGTGATAGATGTGAGGAATCAACAGCAAATACTGACTAACTTTAATTTTCTGCTGCTTAAAAACAATACTCTAAGGTTTTTACCTGCTATGTCTTTCCTCATCACATCCTTGGTTATATAAAATGCATATTAGCAGTAGGAAACAGAAGGTGCAAATTGACTGGAAAGCAGAGACTCAAAGAAATTACAAGTCTGTGTAAGTTCCTGGGCAGCAAATAGAGGAGGTTCTTACTTCAAGCAATGCAGTGCAGCCTGCTGAGCCTGTGTCACTTGCTTCAGGGTAGTAAGAGTTCATAAAATCAAGCCAGTTACACAGCTATAGATCCTCCATAATGTACCATTTATTTTTCTTTGGCATGGGCAATAGATTTTCTATTACTGAATGTGAACTAATGAACTAGCAGAACAAGCCCAAGTTATCAACACCTATTGAACATGTTTCCACGCTGTAACAAATAGGACAGCTCAGGGGATAGCGTGCCACCTGTCTGACACCGAGTCAGGTTTCGGCTCTGAAGATGCTCTCTGTGTTTGTTCTGCTTGCTGCTGCTGCTCTTCTCTTTTTGAAGCACATTGTAAACATGCCCAGAGTACAAATCTTCTCAGCCCACACAAGGATGCAACAGATACTTAACAAGCCGAGTGGCATTATACAGTAATCCAGGAAATAAATTTTCAAGTGATCTTGTTAGACATCTTTATAGACTGCCTTACCATGAATCGAAAGCTGGCCTGTCCACCAGAGCTGAAAGTCTGTGGGCTCCCTACCACTCTGAACCTTGCATAGGCATCGGTGCCAAGATAAAGTGAGTCAAAATGGACATAAAATCCTAGCCTTCTGTTGAGGCAGCATCTGCTACTCACTTCTTACAGATGTAATTGATGTCAGGTTGGGGTTTCTACCCATGAAACTAAAGAACCTGAATTAGGAAGGCAAGGGGTTTAGTTTATTTCTTCTCTCTCTTAAAAGTGTACCCTAAGTACTGGGTTGCTGGATATTCAGATATAGTTTGGAATAGTTTCCTGTCTGTTTTTAAACACATATTTTGTCTTGGGCTTTGATCATCAAGAAACTGTTGAATATATTCCCACATAAAATACCTGGGAATATAGTTGTAAGATTAATGTAAAACAATCTCACACTGCAAAGTTAATATTTCTTACCATAACTAACCCTGTTTTCTGACTATGAATGCCAATTTTTGTTGCATTCAGTCTAGAATAGATTGCATTAAATGCAGTTTTAAGATGCAAAAAAAGAAATGTGCAGAAAACTGCCTTGCTAAGTGATAAACATAAAACTTAAGGACATACTTCTAAATGCACCTCTTAAACCATAGTCAATGGAAAAATGGAGTAAGTTATTCAGTATGCAATACGAGTCTGCAATGGTCTTAGAAGGTGTTTTGCATGTATTTTCATCTGCAGAGGCTTTTAAAGACCTTTACTATGATAAACTTAGACATCTTCATAATCCTGTACTAAATTTCTAACATATCTGTATTTCTTAAAGTACTTTGTGAAGATTCACACATATTTAGGTGAATCAAATCTTACTGTGGTTCTCAGGGAATGAGGCTTGTACAAATCTGCTTTCATTATCTCTGACTTTCCTGCCCCTTTAATTTTAGAACCTACTGCCAATTGTAGTCAATTCTCATAAAAGATTAAGTGCCTTAAAGTTACACAAGTATTGTGCGAATTAGTGGAGAGAGGGGAGCACTCCCACTGAATACCTCCATGGATGGAAAGATGGAAAGTGACCTCAAACCAGTTGGTGCATGCTCCTGGAGCTGTCACACATGCTGCCCCTGGTCTAGCTCTAGTTAGGGGATAAAAGAGGGAGATGAATACACTGGGATATGTTTTAGGGCACATGGAGAAAACTGGAACAGGGATATGTGAAGGAACTACCAACTTTGTGGTACAAAATCTAGTGGGATGGAAAAGAGAATGGAGCTATTACGGTGAAGTGAAATAAAGGATATAAATCTGAAAGAAAACAAGCTTCATTAGTTGCTGTGCATGGCAAAAAAAATGGGTTTTATATATCCAATGTAATAAATAGCTGTGAGTTTCAGTGATATATCATACTTAGAAACATACCCCAGTTTGCTTAATTTATATTTGATGAATGCTTTTGTTGTCTACAGAATGGACAGCCCAATAAAAGTTGTTAGAAGATGAAATGCCTCAGGAATATAATTGTATTTATTAAGAGATATTATTAGCTAAAATTCAGCTAGTGGTATATTATTCTGCTTATATATCTGATGACATAAAAACCCCACAATTAAACAGGTTTACTTCATTCAGTCCTGTGTGAGGCCTCAGATAGTAGCCATTATAGGTGGAGGGCACTGCATGCCAAGTTAAGACTGTTGATCTGTAATAATCTTAAAACATGAGAAGGGATGCTTTGTAAAATTTCTGTATTCTAACCATCTGAAATAGATCTCAAAAACATACTCTTCAGGAAAAATATATTGTCCTCATTTGCTATATTGGACTTTGTTGACCAAAAGCCTGTCAGCAGTTAGTGCTCTTCATCCTGCAACTATTTTCAGTGCCCTCCATGACACAGGCTTCAACTGAACTACACAGTGAATTCCTTTCCCTCTATCTATTATGTATTAGCCAAGACAAAAAAGGAATCCATGCTGTTCCAAACGTTGCATATGAGCTGGCAAAGTTATAGGACAGATTATATTCAGCTACATGGAATGTGGATAATATGTGGCACTTACGGGTCTCGTCATTAGCCCAGCATCACAACTTTAGTTGTGGATTGCAGGAGACAAAAGCCCAGTATGAGAACAAAATAAACAATTTCTTCTTGAAGTATCAATACAGGCATACGTACTACTGATTCAGGATCAGTTAGTCTATCTAATTGTAGTGATGGTCTTCCAGGAGTTAATGTACAATTGAAAAATACAAATGAAAACCATATGTAATTCTAGTTTAATCTAAACCACATCCATCAGATCAGGACATTGGAGTCTGACGTACTGTGATGCAGTGGGCCACCCTAACCATTAACAATGAACCTGGATACAGCCATTTTGTGAACAGTAGTATATGTATTTTCTTTTACTGTTTTACTATTTTGGGGGTGTACTGAATGTTTCTGCAACATTTTGTCTCCTCTAGAACTAACTATCAAGTGTTATGTAAGAAGAACATAGAAACACAGAGTTTTATAATCTGTTTTCATACATCTTTTTATTTTTTAGTGCTCCCTTTAGGACAGGGAACTGCTTGAGAGAGTCCAGCACAGAGCCACCAAGATGATTAAGGGAGTGGAGCATCTCCCTTATGAGGAAAGGCTGAGGGAGCTGGGGCTCTTTAGCTTGGAGAAGAGGAGACTGAGGGGAGACCTAATTAATGTTTACAACTATGTTAAGGGCAAATGTTATGAGGCTGGAGCCAGGCTCTTCTCAGTGATGCCCAACGATAGGACAAGGAGCAATGGGTGTGAGCTGGAACACAGGAGGTTCCGCTTAAACTTGAGAAAAAACTACTTTACGGTGAGGGTGCCAGAGCACTGGAACAGGCTGCCCAGGGAGGTTGTGGAGTCTCCTTCTCTGGAGACATTCAAGACCCGCCTGGAAGCCTTCCTGTGTAATTTCAGTTAGGTTCCTGCTCTGGCAGGGGGATTGGACTAGATGATCTTTCGAGGTCCCTTCCAATCCCTAACATTCTGTGATTCTGTGATACTGTGATTCTGTGAATATATATATAGCTTTCAACACATAAATATATGCCATCGTCTGCTCAGGTGGGTATTCTCTTTTATGGATATGTAATTGTTTGCTGTTTAATTTCACTGTCACAAACAATCTACACATGCCAACTTTCTCCTTTTAGATGGTGAATAGGGTGATGTTTCATAATTTTTTTACCCCAGGCTTATTTTCCAGCAGAGCTCCAGAGAAATTAAGGATAAAAGCCTCAGTCTGTCTTTCTATTCCACTATGGTTTGGTGTGGTTTTTTTGTTTGTTTGTTTTTCAAATTCAGATGATAATATCATTGAAAAGAACTGGAAAAAAAGTTTTGTTTTGTGGGGTTTTTTTGTTTGTTGTTTTTTTCCAGTTTGGGAAGGTGATATTTGGTGGATTTTTTTTATTTATTTATTTTTTCCTTCAGCCCAAATGCAGTTGGATGATCCTTTTAACCCTCATACAGAGGTGGAATGTGGTAAGGAAGCACTAACACATATCTGACTCCCTGCAATTGGGATCCACTACTTCTTTGAAACAGAGCCACTGCATTTTTACCCTTTGTTACAGGGATGGTACATAACCTAAGACTCAAGATGAAGCCTTGAATAAGGACAATCTTGTTTCATCTGGAAACACTTTGTTTCCTCTGTGGAAGAAGGAAGCAGTTAAAAGAGAAAAAGCACAGTAAATTGGAATTAAAAATTCCTTTTACAGGATTCTATATGCCAAGTAATTTTTTCCTAAAAATCAGAGGATAACTGTCTGGATAAAAAATCTTAGCAAAATGCATGCCTATTAAAATGTAGGTATATTATACTGAAGAATAAAGGATCCTTTCATTCAAGAGCAGACAATTAAGATGTCTTCAGCTTTATGAAATGCCATTACAGAATCACAGAATGTTAGGGATTG
>NW_010299011.1:0-542 GCF_000700745.2 Antrostomus carolinensis | reverse complement strand
AAGTTGTGAAGTCTCCTTTCCGCACGTCATAAGATCTGTTCCAAGATGCTCCATCTAAAATAATATTCTGCAAACTCCATCTGCTCCACTCTGAACAGACAGCTTCCATTCTAAAACCTGCTGAGATAAGGTCTCTGCTTCATGAAACTAGTGAACATTTGAAATTATGGACTGAATTAATAGATATTGAATACAGAATAGCTCTTTGGTAGGTGCTTTTATCCTGTCTTACTCCTTGGAAGCTGTTGTTAAGATGCAGTAGTTTTTAATGGAAATATATGGATATAATAAAAATATTAACTCTCTAAAACCCACAAAAGCCATATTAAATCTCTAAAACCCACTTGACCTCAAGTATTCACTGAAATGTGGGCTTTGTTTTTTTTAATGACTGCTTTAATGACAAAGGAATACTCCCATAACACAAAGATATGTGATACCACTAGAGGTGGTTTTTAGTTTTGGGGTTTTTTTTTGGTGGTGGTGGTTTTTTGGTTTTGTTTTTTAAATAGGGTATGAGACCTGTCACTATATTCTGATGA
>NW_010299010.1:18010-28843 GCF_000700745.2 Antrostomus carolinensis | reverse complement strand
GGGCCTGGCGGGAGCCGAAATCCGGGTTCTCGGGGTACCCGGGCGGGTCTGGAGCCGCCGCTGGAGCTGGAGCGCGGAGCTGGGGGGCGCTCACCGTGCTGGTGCTGCCGGGTTACCCCGAGCAGTCCTTGCGGTTACTCCTGGTTCTCCCGGTACAGCTCGTCCCGCTCCTTGCCCACATATTCCTCGCCCAGACTGGCAAAAGTCGCGTAGATTTTACACGTTACTTTTCAGTGCAGCGGCTGCAGCCTGGTTGGTGCGGTGATGACTTTCCGTGCTCTGTTCTGCTCGTCCTCTGTAGAACCGATCTCACACAGTCATACATTTCACCTCTGTAACACGATAGAAAGGAGTTTTAGTTTCTGCTCAGTGTCAGAAGTGATGTTTGTGAAATAGCCAGCCTGTGTCAGAAAGAGCAGGAATAAAACTCTGGGTGCACTACATGAAGCTCTCTTGAGCAGGACAATGCATCTATAGTATTTTAAATTGCATATACTTCATTATTTGATTGAATTGGAGGTAGGTGGCTATGTTGTGTGAAGCAGCATCACAACTAGTATTCTGTAGTTGTTTAATTGTGGTAACATACTTATTAACGTGGAAAAATGTTATTGAAGTTACCTATTGGGGCAGTAGCTCAATAAATCTTAATTTTCTAACTGTAATTTGTGTGTAAGCTGTTAAATCAAATTCTGTGTTCTATTACAGAATGATATCCAACTCCATTTCATCAGAGATGTTAGAGGTTTTGATATGCAAATAATCTTTGGAAATCAGCACGCTGAACTAAGTATCAGTTCTTTTGAGTGATCTTTTATCAGTTGCTCTACTGACTTTTCAACCTTTTGCATGAAACAGAATGAAAGATACAATAAACAGAAGCACAATGTCAATATCCACTGTCTTTCTCGATTTATTGTAAGGTATATCTGTGCAGGTGGACACAGAGAGACCCTTGCTTGAAGCTTGTTGGATGTAAACGCTCCTGCCTGGGAAACTGGATAATGAAACTAATGAGCCTGATTTCTGAGCCAGGGCTGGCTTGCAGCTGACTAAACATGAAGAGAGCTAGGTTGCCTCTTTGTGCATGTCCACGTGGCTGTGTTCTTTCAGTGTATGTTAAAGTTTAGTGGTAGGAGGCTGGTATTGTGAGAAATTTGGGGTTTTTTGCTTTTTTTTTTAATAATAGTTGCAAGATATCTGCAACTTCCAGTTAGTTGTGTATATTTGTATTTTCATTAGTTTAGCACTATACCCTTGAAGAGGACATAGGTAATTTCAGAGTTATTTCAGAGTGTTAACTTTGAGTTTGTTAACTGAGCATTCTAATGATCCCACAGACCTATTTCAAAACAGAAGGAGTGTCAAAATGTTGGTGTTGCAGAAAATCCTCCCATAGCAGGAAAATCAAAGAGAAAATCTTAATTCAGCTTACCTTGAACAACCCCTTGAGTTTCTAATATCTGTGTTATTCTTATTGCAGTTCCAAGAAACTATGACCCTGTATTGCATCCATTTGAGGTTCCAAGAGAGTACACAAGAGCTCTGAATGCAACAAAGCTAGAACGTGTGTTTGCAAAACCCTTTCTTAGCTCACTTGATGGCCACAGAGATGGAGTTAATTGCATGGCCAAACATCCAAAGAGTTTGTCTACAGTGCTGTCTGGAGCTTGTGATGGAGAGGTAAGCTACAGTTACAAACCACAACTAACAAGATGCCTTTCTTCCTTCTTTTCTTTTTCCTTGCTTTCTTTTGTGTGTGTGTGTGTGTGTGGTTTGGTTTTTTTTTTTAATACCCCCTACTTACCTCTCTTTTGTGTCTTTGTTCAGCTGTGATACCCTCCCTGTCTTACCTCAGAAGGTGCAATTTACCCAGTTTGGGACAGTGTTTCTCAAACTGCAGGTTGTAATCTCCCAGAGGAAAAGGATTTCAGATGTCTTTAGGCAGCATCCTTCAGCTGTGAGCAGAGGGTGTGGTACTCACTTCCTCAGGATGGAGCAGTGAATGTTAATGTTTACGGTCCTTAGCAGTTGCTTTTTGCTGTCCATGTGACCACCCTCCTCACCTTGAAGAAGTTAAACTGCTGCAGGTTAAGATGACTACATGAAGTCTGATGAACTAGGGGGGAGGTCCACACAACCAAAAACTTTTTTTTAATAATAATTTATCATATTGCCTGAAAAATACTAATCCTGTATTTGTTTGATTATTTTACATAAATATTACAAATAGCAAGCAAGGGCACTTTAATTGGAGTCAGTTGCAGAAAAAATTACCAGTCTTTTCTGTCTTCTCTGTCCTCTCTCGCCTTTATATTGTTCATTTGATAATACTTGTATATTTTAAAGGTGCCTTCTGGGTAGCTGGTTGCTTTCTGCTTTTTAAAGAAGGTGCTTATGTCATGCAGTAGTGTAAGAGAGATTAACCTTTTCAGAAAGGAGGGGAATAAATTCATATGAAATGGCCAGGTTTCTTACCCACTGACAGAGTGTGTACAGTACTGGGTACTATAAATACGTAAAAATATAAAAACTGACCTCCATTTCTTTGTTTCTTAAATGGTCCCAAATGCTTTGAAAATGAAACCTCAGTGAGAAGTGGACATCTATATAAAATGTAGTACAGCAAGTGGACTGAAAATGTTCTGTTGGTTCCAAAAACTATTTCTCATGCTTTTATTGTTAGAAGAGTATTTTTTGCTAAAATTATCACTACTGCTGTCTTTTAGCAAGAATTCTAGCTCAAAAATAGGAGAATGCAAAAATATGGTAAGTATATAGCTTGGGTGGGGGGAAGGGGCAAGAAGGAAAGAGCTGCACTTTTAAATTTTTTTTTCAAGAATGGAATGATTAGGTAGTTTTAACATAAAATCTGTCCAGTGTTCAAGCCAGCTTCACCATTTCATTACAGCATGTGTGATCTCTTGTACTTGAATGCTGAACTGCAGTTGTGGGCTGTAGAAAAATTGAGTAACAACAGAATACTTTTCTGTTTTTAACAGGTTAAAATTTGGAACTTGACGAAGCGACAGTGTATTCGTACTATACAAGCCCACGAAGGCTTTGTTCGAGGCATGTGTGCTCGTTTCTGTGGTACATCATTCTTTACTGTAAGTATAACGTGTCTCCTTAGTACACTGTGGCAGTGCAGAGTGCCTGTTCACCATCTGTTTTCCAGTGAGTGACTTACCCTCTGCCATACAATATTTAAATATTGTATGAACACATCTATTCAATTTGTCAGTGAACCTGACAATTCTGTTTCTGATGAAATTTTTTTTTTTGATGCAGTGGTACAGATATTATTCAAAACTATGGAAAGGATAAATACCAGAAAATTGCTAATGGATGGTCATTTAAAAAAAACTTCAGTAAACTAGTTTTCATTAAAGAAGTAGATAGATCATAGAATGGTTTGGGTTGGAAGGGACCTTAAAGATCATCTAGTTCCAACCCACCTGCCATCAGCAGGGACACCTTCCACTAGACCAGGTTGCATGTTAGTTGAAACAGAAGTACTGCTGTCAGGAGAGGAAGTTAAACTTGTATAGCTAAATTTATTTATTTCTTTATTTTGGCCAGTTTGTCTCACCCAGGTCACTGCATAGCCATGCAAAAACTTGTGCTGGTATAGTGCAAGAGGTAGCATAGGATTAGGAACAGGCAACTGGAGCAACTGAGGTGGAAAGTGCCTTCTAACTGTTTACATGCTCATCAAAATGACTTCCAGAAGCTAATTTGCAGTTCAAGGTGCCATTTGATTAAAAATCACAAAATGTAGCCTAAAAAAATAAGTCATCATTCCAGTTCGCCTTTTTGCTATTCGACCATGGAAATCTCTTGAAAACTGGAAAAGATTTGTGGATTGAGGTAAAGACAATTGTATAGGTGAAGGAGAGGTGGTGGTGGTGGGGAAACTGACAAACAGGAAATTGGTCACCTCCTTTCACAAGCAGACAGATCCCCAGACAGTCTCTAAGTAGCAGCCATTTTGGAAGCCAGTCCCCCCCGCCTTTATTCTTCTACCCCAGTTTTTATCGCTAAGCATGATGTTACATGGCATGGAACCCTTTGGCCAGTTCAGGTCGCTTGTCGTGCTTGTGCCCCTTTCCAGTCTATTTGCCCACACCTAGCTTATTTGCTGGTGGAGGAAGTGGGGATGATGACTGACAGAGTGAGTCGAGGGAAATGCCTTGGTGCTGTGGAAGCACTGTTAAGTGACAGCCAAGACACTGGTGCCTTATCAACACTGTTTCAGCCGCAGATCCAAAACACAGCGCCATATGGGCTGCTGTGAAGAATGTTAACTCCACTCTGGCTGTACAATGCACGGGTACCTTTTCAGTTGCTAGTAAAATACCATGCCAAGAACTAACCTTCAGCTTAGAAGAAACACTTCTGTGTATGTCATAGATCCTTCTCTTCTGAAAGGCTACCTGTACTTAATTGTAGAGCACATCCAGTAAAATAAACAGAATCTATTTAAGTAAAACTGTATATGCTTTCTCCAATATTTCCAGGTTGGTGATGACAAAACTGTGAAGCAGTGGAAAATGGAGAGCCCAGAATATGGAGAAGAAGAAGAACCTATTCATACAATTCTTGGAAAGGTAGTAAATCTAAGTGTTGATTTTTCCACATCTCTTCTTTTGAATTAAGTTTGAACACACTCTTATCTGGCTTTTGGAGGAGAGAGAAATAGTTTGATATCACTTGTTACCGTAATGATTTGTAAGGTGATGGCATCAAATTTAATAATGGAACTTTTAAAGTATCTTCCAAGTTTTTATCATATTTATTTTACATGTAACCAGAAAGGAACATCTTAAATACCATTAGAGACTGCTTGGATCTGTCCCTACTAATCATCCTTTTCATGTGAACTGGTGAGATCTTTGTAGTCTCTTTCTCTTCAGCTGTGTGTGGTCAGTGCTTAGTCTGCATTAATTAACTTCCTTTTCATGCCAATACCTTCCAGTCATTCATTACAAAATTTTGACTTTATGGCTTTCTTTTTGACAAAAAGGGACTAAAAATGTATACTTCAGCACTTTCAATTTATCACAGAATCATAGAATGGTTTGGATTGGAAGGGACCTTAAAGATCATCTAGTTCCAATCCCCCTGCCATCAGCAGGGACACCTTCCGCTAGATCAGGTTGCTCAAAGCCTCATCCAGCCTGGCCTTAAACACTTCCAGGAGGGGGCATCCACAACTTCCTTGGGCAACCTGTTCCAGTGTCTGACCACCCTCACAGTGAAAAACTTCTTCCTAATATCTCATCTAAACCTCCCCTCTTTCAGTTTAGACCCATTTCCCCTTGTCTTGTCATTAGTTGCCCTTATGAAAAGTCCCTCCCCAGCTTTCTTGTAGGCCCCCATCAGGTACTGGAAGGCCACTATAAGATCTCCCCGGAGCCTTCTCTTCTCCAGGCTGACCAGCCCCAACTCTTTCAGCCTGTCTTCATAGGAGAGGTGCTCCAGCCCTTGGATCATCCTGGTGGCCCTTCTCTGGACTTGTTCTAACTGGTCCATGTCTTTCTTATGTTGGGGGCTCTAGAACTGGATGCAGTTGAGCTTATGATGAGCTTATTTTAAGAACAACATTAAATGCTTTTTGTAAATAGTTTGAAACTCTTTAATTCTTGCAATATCTATGGAATCTGTTCAGATCTCCCTTGAAAATTTGTAGTTGTACCCTTAAAATTCCCATTTGCTTTGCAGTCAGCCAGGATTTTGTAAATGGGCTTCTAACACTGACTCACTCCATTGTAAATTAACAAGAAATGTATGCAAGAAATGCACGTTAAGTGAGTAATAGAAAGCTAATCTATTGTGTAAGGGTACATCTGATAAGGCTTAGTTTCTGGTGGCAGTGGTGACTTGATTCTCAGTAATTTAAATGGATATAAATGAATAAAAACATGACAGACTCAATATGCAATGATTTGTTTATCTTTTTTTGTAACAGAACATGCCTGCATATTTCTGTATACAATTAGTTTTGTAAAATTTTTATTTTTATTTTTTCTCTTAAAGACAGTGTATACTGGAATTGATCACCACTGGAAAGAAGCTGTTTTTGCCACCTGTGGCCATCAAGTGGACATTTGGGATGAGCAAAGGACAAGTCCAATGTGTTCTCTGACATGGGGTTTTGATAGCATAAGCAGTGTAAAATTTAATCCCATTGAGGTAATGTTTCTGTTATGTATTAATATTTTTCTTGATCAATATAAGATCTAAACTATTAACATCATCTTTACTGGGTTTTTCCAAATTTAGATTTTGATATGTTTTTAACCTAATATTTAGGGGTAAGATCTAAACTATTAACATCATCTTTACTGTGTTTTTCCAAATTTAGATATGTTTTTAACCTAATATTTAGGGAGGTGTATACATATATTTTTATGGCTATTTTGCTTTGAAATATAGTACCATATATTTTAATCTTTTTATCTTTTGTCTCTGTTAATGGGGGAGAGGAGAAAGAAAGGTAGGGTGGTCTCCATTCTGCCCACAGCAGCACATATCCCATACCTCAGTCATGCAGTGCAGCAGTTATGTGGCTGTGAAGCTCTTGCCTGTTTCAGTACAGTTGTAGTCCAGAAGTTCCCTGTGACCAAGACTTCTCCTCCTGTCCATGGCAAAACAATTGCATTTGATCTTGTACAGCAGTTCCAGTATACCTCGTGGGTGGGCTGTGTTTGTAGATGAAGTGTTTATGAGGGTTTGCTTGTTACTTGTGAAGTAGAGAGGACTGGGTGAATTCTGAATCTTACAGGGAAAGCTATTTAAAATATTTGTGTTGGATAATTAGCTGCACAGAAAGAAAAAGGAAATATTTGACTACTGGCTTTGTGAAGTAGCTTAGGTATCTGATGTAAGCTATTGGTCATACTCTACAAGTGTTTAAGAGAGGTTTTTTTTCTTTGTTTTTTTTTTTTCCTCTCCAGACATACCTTTTGGGAAGCTGTGCTTCTGACAGAAATATTGTGCTATATGATATGAGAAAATCAACTCCATTGAAAAAGGTAATCTTTTCAACAAAAGCTTATGGTACTAATAATCATACTGAAAATGTAAATAATCTGTAATTGGTGATGACAGTAGAGAAAGGGAAGCTCTGAACTGTGAGTTCACTGAGTTGTCTAATTTTGAGTCTTTTAACTGAATTTGAAGTTATGTTGGGATTTAAACCATGCAGTTAGAAGGGCCCTCTTCTGCATTCAAACGGACTGTCATGCTTACTCTGCTATAATTCTTGACAAAGTGCCTGACCTGACAGCAATTTCAGGGTAGGAACTTTAAGTTCCTGTATTGCATTCTATCTGTATATGTGTGACCTTTTTTATTATTCTTTTTTTTTTCCCCCGTCCTTTTTGCCAGAAGGAAACAAGGTAACTTTTAAGGTATTTCCTTTCTGCCACTGGGGAGCCTTGCTCTGCATTTGAAAAGGTGCTTTTCTTTTGCATAGAGATAAACCCTCCCTTATGCACCTAATATAAACATTCAGAAATCCTTTGCAGTGGAATCAAAATTGTATTTGCATGTGGAATTTACCAATAACATGGAGATGCTTATTTATCTTTAAGAGAATATATGTATTTATTTTAAACAAGAAGCCAATAATTAATACACACGTATTATCCTTGATTAAATTCAGTAGTTTTGAGCCTCAGAACTCTTAAAAATTTTTTTTCCTGAAATAAAAATATTCTGGCTTATGAATATACACTCAGTATCCTTCTGGTATGTTATGTACTGTCTGCAGTGACACTGGTCTGATATACACTAGAACACTATAGTGGTGCCTAACTTATTATAAAATAAGAATGTTGCTGGCGTAACAGCATTGTTGGCATAACAACATTTCTTTCTCTCCCTGTGCCCCAACAATTTTTAATGAAGGTTAATTTGGGCCACTGAGGCAGAGCTCATAAAAAATTACCAGCGTGCTTAGGTGCATTTCCTGCTGTAGGAGTGAAACAGTGATGAATACTTCCTTGCATCTGTGGATACAGTAGCTTCTTCTGGGATTTCTGCTGGGATGGGAATGGCTCTCCTGTGGAGAGGCAGGTTGAATGTCCATTTCTGCACTGAGAGCTGAGCTCTGTAACTCCCAAGAGAAGGGTGGTGCTTATTAGAGGTACCTTACCCACATATGGGCACTGGCTCCTAGCACTGCTGTGTTCCTGGTGTTTGATCAGCAAAGCAGTTCACACACTGCCCTGAGTTTGGAACTCAGTGGGACTACCTTCCTTAATGGAAATAGGAGTACAACTTTCCACATCATGAAGCAGTAGATCTCTTGCTCGTTTGTCCTGTCTGTGAGTTTTGGAGTCTGAAGTTTCAAAGAGGGACGGATAAGATGGTGAGAGATGCTGCGTAAGTGCAAAATAAGGACTAGTCTAAAAAAGCTGTGAAAAGACAAAGGGAAGCACTCTTGTTGCATAACAAGAGGAAGACATTTAATAGAAGTTGTTACATGTTAAAACTAGAAGTCATTCTTGTGCAACCTGTAGGATCACAAGAAAGCTTAGGGTGTTTGAAAGATAGACTTTAGCATTTAAACAGCTGACAGGAACTGAGTTGTCTGTTACTTGTAACGTTCTTAGCTGTTCACCTTGACCAAATACCTGCTAGATGGTGAAGGAGGGCAGGTTAATTATTTGGGTGATCGGGTTTTGTGTTAACGTAATCTCGAAATCTCCAGGCTGACACTCTCTGTAAGCAAGTGCTCACAGTTGAAGTAAATAAACCAAGATAGCCAAGTCTTCAGGGACTTAATGACATTGACTTGTCTTAATAAGGACTCTTTCTTATGAAATGACTAAGTTTATCTGCAGTTGATTAAAAAATAGTGTCAGAAGATGGCTCTGCTACAGGTTTAGTTAGTTCTGAAATGCTATTATTAATGCATTTACAGCAACTTAAATAACTTCCAGCCCAGTCTTGCATAGTAGTTAACTGAATGTAATACTAGAACTGTACAGAGAATCTTTTCTTAGACACTGTTTTAATTCAAATGCCACTGCTGAAATAAACTGAATGCTTATAAGTTTGGGTGGAAAAATAGTGAAGCAAGATGCAGAGCATGGACTTTGACCAAACCTGACCCCTTTTGAAAATGAGCTGGATTTTTCAGCAATATTAGAGTTTTTCTCTGGGCATGATTTAAAATATTTATTACACATATAATGTGTTAACACTAATTAATTTGTTTTGCACTGGCTGAAAAACTTGGACAGGGAAGAATAAAGAGCTCTCCTTGATTATTAGCTTCCAAGATATATGTGAGGTTTATAATTAGAAGAACAATACTGAAATCTGAACAAATTCTAATTATCACATTACTGTAAACACAGGGCTTTTCAGTGGACTGTCATTTCAGTAAAGTCAATTAAAGTCTACTTTAAAAAAAGTAGAAATCACTTCAGACATCTGATGATTATATTCAGTTCTGGATGCGTGTAATTTTTGAAAATGAGCAGTATTTTGCAGTGCAGATTTCATATTGAACAGGATAATGTCACCTAGGAAATGAGGACTTACAGAGAATGAGAATCATGAGGATATGCACACACTCAAAATCAGTCTTTTTGGGGGGGTTCAGCAGAGAAATTGCTTTGAGATTGTGTTTGTTATTGTAAAAGTTATAATTGTACAACTATATTTTGTTACATATATGTAAATTTATGGTATTTGGTATAGTAAGCTGAGAACAAAAATGAGTTTGGAGTACCATAGTGTTAAACACACAAATTTCAGGGTTTTCAAGTAGGATTATGGCTGGCCTGGAGCATTGTGGAAAATCCTGTTTAGAGTTGTTGAGTTTGTTAATGAGTTGCTCTGTTATTATACATCTACTTTGTGTCAGACATACTGTATAGGATATATTTTTAAAGATCATAGTTGAAAGCTCCTCCAAGACTCAGCAGAGGCAAAAGCTATTGTGTCCTACTGGCTGTCAGATGACCTTCTCCCTGCCTCCCCTTCTCTCACAGGGGCCCAGCTGTTACTGCCACAGCTGTCCTCCAAGGTGGGGGTATCTGTCATACAGCTTCTAAATACCTCTTGTCTAATACACTGTTAGCAAAGTAGAAGGGTCTTACTAGGCTGTCAACAGCTGCCTTCCTCCCACTTCAAAGCAAACTGGCCTCTTTGAGGCCATCTGCTTACTGTCAGCAAGCGAGTCTTCTGCATGTGTAGCAAATGATGCATGGCTAATACAGTGGTAGTGGTGAGTAGATTACAGCACAGTAACTTCTGCACACATTGCTTGGCACTTCAACAAGAAATGGCAACTGTCCTGAAGAATTCATGAACTGCAATTTCAGACATAAAATAATGAAGGGATAAAATAATGAACTGGGAGAACATAAAAGTGTTATAACTCATTTGCAAATGCTGCTTCACAGTGTCAGTTAATGTCTATACAACAACATCAGTGTGTCCTGGCAGCCAAGAGGGACAACCGTGTCCTGGGGTGCATCCAGCCCAGCATTGCGAGGGAGGTGATCGTCCCGCTCTGCTCTGCACTGGTGCGACCTCACCTCGAGTACTGGAGGCGGGTTTGGGCGCCACAGGATAAAAAGGATCTAAAGCTACTGGAGAGTGTCCAGAGGAGGCTGCTAAATTGGTGAAGGGCTTAGAGGGGAAACTGTACGAGGAGTGGCTGAAGTCACTTGATTTGTTCAGCCTGGAGAGGAGACAGAGAGGAGATCTCATCACAGTCTGTAACTTCCTCACAAGGGGAAGAGGAGAGGCAGGTCCTGATTTCTTCTCTCTGGTGACCAATGATAGGACCAGAGGAAATGGCAGGAAGAT
>NW_010299010.1:0-17827 GCF_000700745.2 Antrostomus carolinensis | reverse complement strand
TGGACTTGATGATCCTTGTGGGTCCCTTCCAACTCACAACATTCTATGATTCTGTATCCTTTGAAATAACCATTTAATTAGACATGTTTATACATTACTTAACTAAAGGTTCCTGTAAATATGATTAAGTTAGTTTTTTCAGAAGTTCCAGGCTTGCATGTTAACCACTAACATGTTTGCATGTTAAATGATGGCTGACAAGAGTTTGCTTCTAAGATGACTTACAGAGGAAAACTTAACTGCAGTGCAGCACGAAGCAGTGAGCATATGATGAGGGACAAGAAGTTCTTGAGTTCCAGTTCTAACACTGCTAGGGAAACATTCTGTCACGTCAGTGTTCCTCTGACATAATTCTGTATCTAGAAGGTGCTTGTCTCTAGTGGCATAGGAAGCTTTGAACTATAGCGAGTATTTTACTGCCTATAATAAGGTAGCAATGTGCAAATATCTTTCAGGTTATCTTGAACATGAGGACAAATACCCTGTGTTGGAACCCCATGGAAGCTTTTGTTTTTACTGCAGCAAATGAAGATTACAAGTAAGCATGACCTTGCTTTTTGATAATCCTTATTTTATGTTTTTAATCTGTATCTTAGTGATTTATCATCATGCTAAAATATGTTTTTAAAAAACTACTTAAACTCTGTATTTGAATCACTTAAGTAATAACCTAGAGAATTGTACACTCACTGATTTAAAAAAATAACTGACTTGATAGTAGACTGCCTCTTTATCTGTATTTCAGTACCCGGGGGGGAAAAAGCAGTGTAACTTAACCAAAAAATGCAGCTGAACCAATGCAAGTGTAACATGCAACAGGACCTGGAAAAGAAATATTATTGGTCCAGTCTGAGGCAAATAGTGTTTATTTTCTTGCCACTTTGTCTGAAGCTTGATATATTGTACTGATCAGCTATTTTGTTGTGAACATTTCTTAAAAAAAAAAAAGAAAAAATAAAAATAAAATTTATTTTGTGAAGCAGTTCCAGAGACTGCAATACTTCTCAGTTCAATGTCTCAGAGCAGTGTTCTGCTTTTGAACAATACTGCTCATGTGGACAGCTAACCTGATATTTTGAAACGCCCATCTTTTCAAAAACTAGGCCACTGCAAATTGTGCTGCATCTCCTTTTTTCCAGGAAGTCAGTGATCTGACAATAGATCACTGTTTTCTTCTATAACTTAGCAATTTTATCACTTATCTTAAGGCTGCTTTTTTCCAAGGAGATGGAATCTGTCTCAGACCTTGAAAGTGCGTGTTGTATTTAATATACTGCTTTTCACCTGTTTTGGGTATGGTATGGTCAGGCTACCAGGCTACCTAATCTGTTTGTTTTTCCCCTTGTTAAACTGAAAATGGTGTCTGTTACTGTTGGAGGCAACTGTCCTCTTGCAAATAAAGCATTTAGTATAAGAGCAGTGGCAAATGCACATGCAAGTGTTAGCTGATGATTTGGAGCAGTGGCTTTGAGTATGATGCTGGCGTACTTTTCTGAGGGAATTTAGAAGGAAAAAGCAATAGTTGCCAGTAAACTATTGAATAAGAGACATTGAATTAATTCCAGTTATGCATTCATCTGCAGTGAGGAGGGTGAGAAACCTGCTAAATTACAAGTTTTTAATATAGTAGTTCTACTAAATAGTGTATCTTAAGTTTCATTAAATGCTTTGTCTGTAAAGCACCTTTGCTTATTGGTGCTAGGCAAGTTAATGATCTACTCAGTTATTATGCCTTACTATGTATCAGTGGGCTTGTTGATTCAAAGGGAGTACAGGTAGATTTCACCTGAGCTTTGAAGCCTTGTCTGAAAACAATTAGGCAATAGGAAAGAGAGGATGCCAGCCAAATAGAAACTTTGTGGAATAGATTCTGAATTACTAGGAGTTCCTGGTATGGGAGTGTCTAGAAACCTTACAGAGTTCATAGGGTTGCTGTAATGATTCAGAGATGCTTGTACAAGTTCAGGTTATACACTTGTATCTGAAGATGAAGTAAATGAGGACAGTGGGGTGGTTGGAGAAATATGTTTGGTCAGTGACCCCTAAACAGATGATGAAGGAAATAGTGGAGACTATCTGTTCTTTGAGAGTGAGCAAGAAACCTAGGTCTGACCCAATAACTAAAGGCTCTGGTTAATAAGCTTTTTTCAAGCCCTAAACGATGCATCATTCTTTCTTTTCATGTGTTATGAGCAGTTCCAAGGAGTTCCCTTTGCAATTTTGATCCATCCTTAAGTATGGTTTATGTATGATTAAAGTAGCTGTTCAGCAAAAATGTACTAGTTACTTTGGAGTTGTTAAGATATTATGCTGCTGTTGTATTTATTTTAAAGCTTATATACTTTCGATATGCGCTTTCTTGAATCACCTGTGCGAGTGCATATGGATCACGTGTCTGCTGTCCTTGATGTGGATTATTCACCTACTGGGAAAGAATTTGTCTCTGCCAGCTTTGATAAGTCTATCCGCATTTTTCCTGTAGACAAAGGTCATAGCCGGTGAGTGACTGTACTCCTTCCTTTCTTGCTGTCATTCATTCTAGTGTCCTCCCTTCCTAGTCCTCAAAATTTTTAATTAATTCATTAGCATATTCACTGAGGCATTCACTTTCTGTCAATACAGATATCTTATTCTGTATATAACTTGAGACTGACAGGTCATGTATTGACAGGTAATTCTGGAGTGTGTGTTAGAGTAGAACTTCTGCTTAATGGATAGCAGTATTTATGTAGTTTTAGAGTAAAATTATGGTGGGTGGTTGTTCCTGGGTGTACTCACTTGTATTTTACCAAGATGAGTCCCATGTTATTTCCCTCTATATGTATCTTTAATGTTTTTAGGTCACTTTATGTTGTATCTGCCTTACAACATTGTAGCACTTGGTTTTCTCGCAACTGTCTTCATCCTATATGGATGATTGCTTAAGACAGTATGTGAAAAGCAAGATATGAATTCCTGAGGATCAATTTGGGACACTTTAGTGATCTGTTTCTGTACACTTACTACCTTTTGTTCATATTTTGTCAACTAATTTTGATTAATTTGACAATGCTTTGAATACAATTCATTTTGAATTATTTTTTCATGTATGATTTCATAAGGCAGTGTATTAAATATTTTGCTGAAGTTCAGATTGGATCTACTGTGTCTCCATTATTAATTTTTTTTCAGTTTGATGAAAATTGAAGCAAGTTATCAGATCTGTCTGGTATCATTTGTTCTTCATAAACCTACCTTCATTTTTCTCTGTTGTCAGTTCTTTTTTATTTATTCTTAACTTTATTTTACTTCTAGTTGCCTTTCTCTCTCCAGCCTCGCCCCCTCAAAAGTTGCTACTAGGTCACGTTCTAGGTGGTTTGTGGGGTGGAAATGTTGAAATACTGATTGGGGGAGGACTATATTTTTATTATTGATTGATACAGCTATGTATGCATTATTAAGCATAACTGTTGGTATGCTCCTGTACTGCATTCAGGATTGAGAGGTGCTGTTTACATTTTCCTTTGTGACTAGTCTACAAGTAGTAGATTCCTGTCTTGGAATGATATTTTAAATGTAATTAGGTATTGCAGTTCCTTTGTGAGTTTGGGTTTTTATTTTGGTGGTATTTTCTTTTTTCTTTTTCTTTTTTTTTAAAAAAAATTCTTAATTTTTTAAGTTCTTATATTACTAAGCAGCTCTTTTGTTCCACAGTTTTTCCTTTCTGTGGAATAGTAATGTTCACAAAAGGGGTGATATGCAAAGTTAAAGCACAGACGTTTGCAGACCCCATAATGCAACAGTAAAAGGCTTTATTCCATGTTATAGCAGATTGTTCCAACCTATGGAAGGAATTTTCCTCATTGTTTCCCCTATTTTCATCTTTGGTGTGATGGCCATAAATCTAGTGAGGCAGAGCCTAATTGTCAGAAATAAAATGTAGTTTATGCTTTAATAGCCACACAGCAGTTCTGGATCATTTTTTACTAGCTGATATTTCTTGTTGAGTTCTTGTTTGCAGGACTGGAGACTTTTCTTTGAGTTTTTAGGGTTTTAATTTTTTTCCTAGGAGCCCTTTAGACAATGATAAGGAAATAATTTTTTTGGGAAAGAAGGGAAATCACAATGAAGAATAGCCAATTCATTGCCATGTCATAACTGGAGAGCTGGAGGTGTTTATTTACTGTTCTCTTTCTTGTTCATAATGGTGCTATCAGATTCTTTGGCACCCATTCTTCTGCAGTCCCATTCTGTCATGCTTGATCAGTGTAACAGCATATTAATGCAAATTATTTTAGGAATGGTATGCATGTCATGTTGTATACCCATGGAATGTTTTGCAAAAAGAGTTATTCTTTAACTTTTTACTGTAATTTCTATGAAAACACTTAATTTAAAAGCATCTTATCCTAGGTTGTCCTTTATCAGTCTAACTGCCATACTTTTTCTGAATCTCTATATAAAGATCACATCTGTCCATATTTAAGATCAGCACAGTGTTTAAAAAAAAAAGTCAGGTTTTTTAAACAACAAAATTTTAAAAAGTATTTTAACTTGAACAGAATGCTTTCTGCTATTTCAAAGGTAGTGTTGGTGGGAAAAGTGATGATGGATCATTTAAAAATGTTTCTCTGCTTTAGGGAGGTATATCACACAAAGCGAATGCAGCACGTCATCACTGTAAAATGGACTTCAGATAACAAATATATTCTGTGTGGCTCAGATGAGATGAATATTCGTCTGTGGAAAGCTAATGCTTCTGAAAAACTGGGAGTGGTAAGAGTTGAATTTTGCTTTTTGTTATCACAAGACAAGATATTTGGCATATCTTTATTGTTATTACAACTGGTTAGCCTATTTAGCTTCTAAAAACTGTTTTTAAAGGGAGAATGTAAAATTATAGACAGCTTCTAAAAACTGTTTTAAAGGGAGAATGTAAAACTATAGACGTTTGTATTTGATTTGGAAACTGACATGCCGAGTATAGCTCAGCACATTTACTGCAGCTTATGATAATAATGAAATTACATGCCTTGTTATTGCTACACAGGGGGACTTTTTTTTGTCTTGTTTGATGTTAACAGTAATCATCAGTTCTAACTAAAGATGATTATGGTTTTTTACCTGGCTGATACAGGTAAAAATTCATCCCTTTGATCTAGAGAAAAAGCAATAAATTCCGGTTTGCCATACAGAAGTCATTCTACTGAAGCTTAGGGTTAATACTTTTAAAAACTTTGACTAGCATGTGATTGGTTCTTGTGCAGTTCGCACTGTGATAAGCATGTGCATTGTAAAATAGACCGCTTGCACCAATGCATGACTGAGATTGTCATTAATCTATATAACTCTCAGATATCAAGTAGGCAAACTAGTGTGGTGTCTGAAGGCCATTTAATTCAATGTAAGTCACTTTGGTTGAAGTGTTCCTGGTAGGAACGGGCATCAGTCTAATTAGAGATGTCTTTTCAGTTACAGTTGTTCAAATGCTTATGTATAGACAAAGCCAAAATGTTCTATTGCAGTTACCACTTGCATGTATTCATCTGCACGGTTGTATTAAAGTATTGAATAACTTTGGAGAATTAATCTGACATTTTGTCCACTGGGAGAAATCCCTTTATGTAGCTTTATATTGTTAGGGTATCTTGGAGGTGCTTATGTTGCTTTTTCTGAGCTCATCAGCATATCTGTCAAATAATACTTGGGGGAATTTCTGCTTGATCTTGTGAAAGATTGAGAGGGGAGGAAAGGGAAGCTGTAATTCAGGAAAGAATATTGTACAGTTAAGGGTATGGATTTTTTTTTTATAATTATGTTTAGGGCTGTTTATGGTTAAAGCCCCATCAGGTGATGGTGTCTGTGCAGGAGGGAAGTGGCCCAGAGCTGGGAGAGGTGACAGGTGAATGGGTGTGGTAGGAGTACTTAGGGCTACAGTGTGCAGTGGGATAATTCATGGGCTGTTGCGCACTGTGAAGCACTGGATGTGGACATCTGTATCTTTAGCTATGGCCCATCGTAGGCCCATCTTTGCTACTGAGCTGTAGAAAAAAATAATCTTTGTAGCCTGTACAGTGTTTGTGGTCACAAACTAATATTTGAGTTTAATTTCCTTAATTGAACACAAACTAGTATTTGAGTTGAATTTCTTTAATGGAATAACTCTTTTTTTTTGTTGAGGATGCTATAACATGGACCTGCTAGAGTGGGTCCAGAGTAGGGCCACAAAAATTATCAGAGGGATGGAACACCTATGAGGAAAGGCTGTGAGAGAGTTTATTGCAGGGAGACCTTATTGCAGCTTTTCAAAGGGGGCTTCTAAGAAAGATGGGGACAGACTTCTTAGCAGGGCCTCTTGTGGTGGGACAAGGGGTAATGGTTTTAAACTAAAAGAGGGCAGATTCAGACTAGATAAAAATAAGGTATTTTTTACAATGAGGGTGGTGAAACACTGGAACAGGTTGCCCAGAGAGGTGGTAGAAGATCCCTGGAAACATTCAAGGTCGGGTTGGATGGGGCTCTGAGCAACCTCATCCAGTTGAAGATGTTCCTGCTCACTGCAGGGGGGTTGGAACTAGATGACCTTTAAAGGTCCCTTCCAACCCAAACCACTCTATGATTCTATTGTTTTGGGTTTTTTTCTGTTCTGAAGTGATTCTTGGAATTTTCCCATGTAGTGCTTCATTAAAGCATTTACCATTTAAATATCAGTCCCATACTTAGTAATTTTAGGGACTGTGTAAAGCTCCTTATTGGCTTTATTTTTTGGTTTAACTTTTATGTTGAATTTGCTTAGACAATGTGATATTGGGCAGAAATATTACCTGTTTTCCTGCAGTCGTATCCATATAGTTATGGCAATGCCCTTTTCACCTGGTTTTACAGTATTAGCTGAAACCTTCTTTATTCACTATATTCATAGTAGAGAAGGAGCATGCTGTCTTCCTGTATGATGGTGTTCTATAAAAGAATTGTCTGGTATTTTTTACATGCAGCTTTACTCTGTACCCTTTTTGGGAAGAAGTGGATAAAAAGAATGTCAAAAATCACATTTTCATATAGAATGATTCCTAATATTTTCAGATGTCATCAGAAAATTTGCTCTATTGACTGCTAGATGATGTTGTTCCTTTTCTTATGAAGGATAGTTAGGATAGCTGGCTCTGGGAAGTGATAGGCAAACCCACCTACTCCTGCATTGTAGAAAAATATGTGTCAAAAGGACAACTTAACTGCTGTTTACATATTCAAAATGTCGAGTGGCAAATGACATTCTGCTGTTTTCTGTAGTATTTGCATCAGTGAAAACTGGCCATAGATGGGCTTAAGAAAGGAACTACCAATTAGGACTATTGGGTATTGGGCATGGTCTGCACATCAATACTCTTGTGTTCCTTGACCTGACAGTGAATCCTACATAAAACAGCCAGGCTGGGGTCTTTTTGGTTTTTTTGGTTGTTGGTTTTTTGTTTGGTTGGTTTTGTGGTTTTTTTCCCCTGTTTGTAAGTACATTCTTGCTGTTTGACATGCTTCTTGGAGGCTGAGTGTACGGTTCAGTTCTGCTCTCATGGGATCATACAAATACAGCTTTTGTTGCGTGTGTGTGTGTAAGGGTTTGTAACCATTTCTGACAAAGCTCTTTGGCTATCAGCTCCCAAGAGAACTAAGTCAATAGCTGTCTATAGCGCACAGGTCAAGTGGCATGTGGGGTTTTTTTGAGGGTTTTTGTTTAGTTGGTTTTGGGTTGGTGGGGTGGAGTTTTTTTGCTATCAGAAATGGAAGTCATTCCCTCATTTAGAATACAAAACTTGTCATCCTATCTTAAAAAAACCAACCAACCAAAAAAACCCCCACACAAACAACAAAAAGCCCTTGCAACATCAAAAGATATCTTAAGAAATCAAAATTTTTGAGATACAGGAAGAACTTACAAGAGGCATAGTGAATTATGTAGAAAAACTGCTCTCGTTTCACATGGATGATGCTAATGGACTTGAAAAGAATTGTGCTATGAGAAGAAGAGACCGCGTTTCTCATCTTCCTATCTCGTGTGGAAATGTGTTCAAGCATGTTGCTGTTGAAGCATTGAATTTAGCAAGAAGGAGCTTGGATATTGAATTAATAACTGCCTGAAGCTGTTATAGTTGTTAAAAATTTTTTTAGAAGCACTATGAAATTTTATTCTTCAGATGCATAGAGAGTAATTGTTGCTAATAGAATGTAAGAGTGGAATCTTTATGGCTTACAATGTTCTTGGATATGCTTTGGAAATGTTGCTTGGATTCAAGCAACTGTGCCAGTAGTTGTTTGATCCAACCTGGTAGATCCTGTGGTTCTTGACATCACAACTGTTAAGGGCTATTTACCAGGTTCCACTGTTTTTCTTAAGTACCAGCTCCTTCTTTTTGAGAGGATTGGTGCTCTTATCTTCATAGGCATATGCTTGCTCATTTTATAAATGTCCAGTTCTCCCAAAGTCTGTGCTATTTTTTGAACATTTTGAATATTCAAAGCTGAACACTCAGTAATTCTGTCGGAAGTGTCAGAATATGTCTTAAATTCTTAGTTGCTTGGTCTGCTATTTTTCTTCACTGGGAAGATTGGATTGAATGACTCATCCAAAGGTCACTGTATTTCTGATATAATGCTAACGTCTTGTAATACATTGTATTTTAAGAAGGATATTTTTGGGGTGGAGGTGAATGGAAACCAGCATCCTGAAAGAGAAAGAAAAATAGTAATCAAACGTTTTTTTCTTTGGTGAGTACTTAGTCTTACTTGGTTCTGACATTGCTGGGTTCCAAGAAAGTTATGGTGAATATATAGTAGTTAATGTTGTGACTGATGAACATTTATCCAGTTGGAAAGTTGTACTTTCTGAACTGTGGCTTCATCAGTTCTGACATGCATGTTTCTTCTGGGTTTGTGTGTTTGTTTGTTTTACTGTATTCGGCATCACACTCGTTATTTAAAATCAGTGAAACATTAAAGTAAAAGTCTCTGGAGGAGCCAGAGGCGTGCTGTGTCTCCGCTCCACTGACAATTAAGTCTGCATGGGTTTCAACATTGGGGTAACAAAACCCATATCTCTCTGGAGCTACTACAGAAGTTGCTTTAAAATAGTTTGTAGTGTTCAGTTGTTGTGTTTTTTTTTTTTTTAAATTCTTATTAAATTTAATTTTTATTAAAGTTTGTTTTATTAAATAATAAATATTATTAAATAGGACTTAACAGGTTTTATTTTTAAAGCAGTAAACATCTAGCTTTGCATGTCTAGAAACAAAAAGACACAATTAAAAAAGAATTTTGAGATACTCCAGACAGTTCTAATACTGTACATAAAATATGACATGTTAAGTATATTTGAGGCTTTTATACCTTTGCTCTTGGGGAGGTTTGTGATACCTGAAAAGATAAATGACTTTGGCTTTTGAGGAAAAGAGGAAAATAGAGCCTTGTCTGAGTGAAAAGACTGGAAAAGCATCAGTAATAGAGTAAGTTTCAGTTAACAAAATAGAATTAATATAATTAATACAAAGAAAGGGACAGATTGGATTTTTTGACTAGTAGTGAAAGCAATGTACCATCAGTAAAACTTCCAAAAGCTGTATTGTTCTTCAATCTGTCGACACATTAGAAAAAATCTACACCTGCAGTTCTTAAAGTGTAACTGCGAAGTAGCATTACCTCTGTGAGTAACAGCTGCAAAATTTGGCTCTGTTACATTCCCAGAGTGGGTCAGAATTGGAACAGAGCACTGGACAGCTGAAGAAGAAAACCTTTCTGCTTGGGAATGATTGATATTTCAGTAAGTGTAAAACTAGTGTGGGGAGTGTAACAGTAGTGGAGCATAGGTTTGCTGCTTTCTTCCAAGATGTAGAAAGAACAGCTTTTGAGTAAGGACTGGAAAAAATGGGAGAAAGTGCAATTAAAGGCTTGGTTTTGATCTAGCAAAGTGCATTAGCAGGAGTGCATCAAAACTGTCTGAGTAATTGTATATCCTTTCAGTCTGCTTCTACCATGCATTTCACAGAATCACAGAATGGTGGGGTTGGAAGGGACCTCAGGAGATCATCTAGTCCAACCTTGCTGCCAAAGCAGCTACCCCAGGTTACACAGGAAAGCATCCAGGAGGGTTTTGAACATCTCCAGAAATGGAGACTCCACAACCTCTCTGGGCAGCCTATTCAAGTGCTCTATCACCTTCACAGTAAAGAAGTTTTTCCTTAAGTTTGTGTGGAACTTCTGGTCTTCCAGTTTTTGCCCATTGCCCCTTGTCCTTTCACCAGCCACCACCAAAAAGAGCCCAGCCCCATCCATTTGGCCCCCACATTTCAGGTATTTACAGTCATTGATAAGATCCCCTCTCAGTCTTCTCTTCTCCAGGCTGAAGAATCCCAGCTCCCTCAGCCTTTCTTCATGTGGCAGATGCTCCAGGCCCCTAATCATCTCTGTGGCCCTCTGCTGGACTCTCTCCAGAAGATCCCTGTCCCTCTTGAACTGAGGAGCCCAGAACTGGACACAGTACTCCAGGTGTGGCCTCACCAGGGCAGAGTAGAGGGGCAGGAGAACTTCCTTTGACCCGCTGGCCATGCTCTTTTTAAAGCACCCCAGGATACATTTGGCCTTCCTGGCCACACGGGCACACTGCTGGCTCATGGCCAACCTGCTGTCCACCAGCACACCCAGGTCCTTTTCCTTAGAGCTCCTCTCCAGCAGGTCAGCCCCTAACCTGTACTGGTGCCTGCAGTTATTCCTCCCCAGGTGAAGGATTGTGCACTTGCTCTTGTTGAACCTCATCAGGTTCCTTTCCACCCAGCTCTCCAGCGTGTCCAGATCTCCAGTTCCTTTTTGTGTGATAAGGCTGATGACAAGCAGTACCAGATGTCGTGTGACATGGCATTCTTTTTGTAGTGATTTTGGGTTTTTGATTGGATGCACATGTAGTTTCATCCCTTTAGCTCTGACTTTCTGCTCTTAACATCTATATTACCCTTCTTTTTTGTCATCCATTGAGATGTAAAGAGGCCATAAGTTTTTGATCCAAGGAAACAGTGAGTAATAAACTTTATGGCAATAAATTTAGAAAGGTATTTTCAGCAAAGTGATGGAAAAAAATTAAATGAAGACAAGCTGTGATGTAGGAAATTGCTGGGATACATTTGTATTCTAAAAATACGTTGCATCTGTGCTCTGTGTGCCCTGACGTAGAAGGGCAACCTGGACAGGGTAGATAAACAACCATTTTATATTCTCATGCAGAATTACAGGATTCTAATAGCGTGGAGTTCTAAATGCTGCACAGTAGAAATACAGCCCTCTTTAAAAGGAGAAATTTTTGTTAAAGGTGGTTTTAGCTCTTCAATCAGGGCTCTGGAAAAATGCTTACTTTCCTTCTGCTTAGAGAGGAAAAATAACCAGCCTCTAGCATCTGGAGGGAGGAAAGAGGCATAGGCAGTTTACTCAGGCCACGTTTTCCTATTGCTGAGAACTTGGTTGCATTTTAGAGTTCTTTTCCTCCCTTTTTCACTCTAGGTATTTGCTGTCAGTGCTGCTGAACTAATGGTACAAATCCGCTTTCTTTCCAACACAGAATTTGTTTCCCTCATAAAGGAAGGAAGTTGCACATTCACTTTTGGAATGTGTGACAAAAGCATCATATATCATCTTTGAGCATATCTTCTTCTCATGATGTCATATAAATCCTAATTTATTATATTGTAGAGTGTTCTAGTCCCTATAAAGGAAATCTCTAGTCCTGCTAAATTGTGTTGCGTTTACGGCATCTTCTCCAGCTCAAAGCAGAATGGGAAGTGGTGCAGTTCGCTTCAGCTGTTTATGTTGACCATAGTAAAATGTCTTGCAAGAGAGAGACTGGAATTTAATGTGTTAGTGCACTCTGCTTTCTTAGCTATCTGCTGTCTTTCAGAAACAGACAGAAACTTGTCATTACTGCAGAATTGTCTTTTAGGATTGTGTCAGTGGGGTGTACTTAGCACAGCTTTGGTTTATGGGGCGTTGGCATTCAGTAGTTGGATGGAAAGTCACCAGCTGTGTGCCTTTCTATATACTACATGATACGTAGAAATGTAATCAGACTCAAGCATAACCACTGCTTAATCTATATTAATTTTTAAAATAAGGTATCCTGGGTGTGTCTTTAATTTACAGATTCACCTCCTGTCTGTTAGAATCATCAAGGTTAAACTAAATCATTAGCAATTTGCTCTTCTTAAATTAAAGGAAAATAATTGCATTTAATTAAAATAAAAGCTCTTTAATTTGGATTATGATGGCAGTTTTCTGCAGAGTGGAAACACCTGGGATTTATTGAGACTGAACCTGCTCTTCAGGCTGGCTCACTAGAGGGAATTTCAGTAAAGGCTGGGCTGTGTGTGTTAGTTTTAGTGGGTTAAGATTGTAAAATCTACTCACTTGCAACTTGATAGGTCATGATAAACGTAACTAAAGCAGAAGGATTTGTTATTACAAACAAGAGAGTGTGGAGAACAAGGGTATTATGTGTCTCTGCCTGCATAAGGATTTTCTGAGCTATGAGCAACTCTGCCTCTGGTACCTGGTTTCTTTGTTGTCCCAAAGGAGAAACTCCTTTGCCATATGTTTTATTGATACTTGCTTTCAGACCATTGATGTTATTTTGGACCAAAATTATCTGAGTATGATATTTATTTTTTCAGAATTTATGAAATATTCTAGAAAGTAATTTCTAAAAGTGAATTCCAGAGTATAGAAGAAACAGTTAATTGCTGATTTCAAAGGGGGAAAAAAAACATGCTTCATAATAAAAGTAGCTGGAATTTCCAAATTTTTCTGTGTGTAATAAAGTTGTTGCTTTTATTATTGCCTTTCTTTTTTGTTAGTGTCTGAAACTCAGTTTCTGTTTTTTCTTGAGAAAGTAAGAAATCAGTGAAGCCGAGTCAGTTACAAAGCTGAGTACATAAAAGGTGAACTATTGTTTTGCTTTCAATACTTCAGGCACAGGTAGTAGTGAATGAAGCAAAAGTGGGAGGGCAAAAGACTTGTGCCACTATTTATTTCAGAGTATGAAGGATTTTTAGATGCTGAAATATTGGAGTTATGGAGTGTATTTTGGGAGGGAGGGTAGGAAGAAGAGGACAGCATTATCCTCTGTTCATGTTTAATATTAACAGATTTTTGTTTGTATGAAATCTCACTAGACTGAAATGCAGCTGAAATCCCCAGAGATCTGAGCAAGTCCAAAACACACAGAAACTGATATTCCTTGTGAAGCAGTGCATGCTTTAAAGAAAAACACAGTGCACACAGATTTGGTTTTTTCTTTTGATAAATAAGCATTAGGACCAAAGGAAACGTGCCTAGTTGTGGCGGTGGGGTGGGAAATCCTCTGCAGGTTAGCTGTCAGGAAAAGGCATTTCTCATTTTCAGTGTTGTTAATGGTGGCTCAGACTTAATTTTAAACATGGATGAAACTAAAGTTGTGGTTGTATTAGCTTACCTTTATTTCATGTGTTGCAATACTAAGGTATTTTTAGCTGTGTGATGACAATTGGAACTCCTTGTGTGCCTTATAGTCAAGCTAATACTTTAAATCTGGTGTGTACACGGTGCCTCGTAATGGATGAAGGCGCTGGGCAAGATGTAGGCCAGCTGAAGAGCTGCCTGTAAAGCTCTTCATAAAGACAGTTCATTAACACCATTTGTACTTACACGGGCTAGTGATTAAAACGCCTGCAAATCTTTGTTTCACAGCGAAAGTTGATCATCAGCATATGTTAGGAAAGCAGGCAGACTCTGATCAAAGAGGTTTTACATTCAGATATTTCTATTCTCTCTTATTTCTCTATAGCACATTAAAATATGACTATGAGAGAGTAAATTCAGTTACTGCACTGAACTTTGAAACTTGTGATAATGTTTTTTTGTTTGAGCATTTGGGTATTCTTGAAATTGTAGGTTTTTAATACTTACCTACTCTAATACTGAACTTTCTGTGGTTACAGCCTTTTACTAGAAGGAAGCTATTTGAATTAAAAGTTAAAATTTTGTTTTGTAGAGAAGATCATGACAGTTAAATCCCTGTTCTTTTATAACGTTTGTCTGTTTTCCCTGCAGCTTGCACCACGAGAGAAGGCAGCTATGAATTACAATCAGAAGCTGAAGGAGAAGTTCCAGTATCACCCAAAGATCAGACGCATAGCTCAACATCGTCACTTACCTAAAAGTATATTTTGCCAAATCAAGGAGCAACGTATCATGAGAGAAGCTCGTCGACGAAAGTATGTCTTCCTCTTCTGGCTTTGTTTTCTCTTGATCTTAGTGAAATGCATCACTGCAGTGCTGTAGCAGCAGTGTATGGGAGTGATAGAGCTGCACTGTGTGGGAGGAACAAGTATGAACTACTTATAACATCTGAATAAGTGATCATGAACTACTAGATTGATTAACCTTTGATTATAAGGAAAAGGCAGACAATTGCCAATATCAGTGAGGGCTGTCTGCTTCCTAAAAGTTCACTGAAGAAATAGGAGCAAATACTGTGTTGGAAGGAGCCACAATGCTCTGTTAAGCATGACATGATGCAACATTGCAGTGGAAACAGAAAAGTGGTGGGTTTTAGTCATCTTTATCAGCTGAAAGAATCTACAAACTTGAGCAGCAAATCCCGTTGACACAAAAACCAAGCAAGCTGAGCTCCCAAGAAAAGGCTTAATTTGAAACTCTTCTAAATTAGTAAATTCTAAAGTTATTTTTCAGAAGCACAGTCCTTCTTCTCAAAGGAGTAAGTATGTGGCTTTTTATTAATAAAAGTGAGCAATTTTTTTTTATTTATTTTAGTTGTAGGATATCTCCATCAGTAGCTTAAGGAGGAACCTAGTATTTGTTAAATCTTTGTGCTGACTACTGAACTTCATTTTTCCATCTTTTGTTTCTAGGGAACTGAATCGTCGTAAGCACAGCAAACCAGGATCTGTGCCATTTGTGTCGGAGAGGAAGAAACATATTGTGGCAGTAGTGAAATAATTGTTTTCACATGTACAAAATGTCACAATGAAAGAAAATATCACTGTTGAATGAATCCACTGTATGAAATTTGATGGGCATGGTAAGACAGTGTATGGCTTCAGAAACGTGGCTTTTCTTCCAAGTATACACTTGCTCCGATTTCTCAAGTCATCGTCTGCTTTGGGTAGTTGTAAGAATTGTCCCTGTAATCTTTCACTGACACTTGAATGTTACAGGCCCAACACTGTGTATTGCAGTGGAGTTTGACCCTTATGATACGAGCAGATAGATAACTTTGTAGTTGCTGTAAGATATTTGTAGTTCCAATCCTATTCCTTGTACCATTACTACAAAAGAAGGATGAATTTGATACAAGTTTGTCAGAGGCAAAAACCCCTTTCTTCCATATAGAGTTACAAAATCAGTTATCATTACACCGTTGTTGGGTTTTCTGTTTGTTTGGTTGGTTTTTTGTTTTTGTTTTTGTTTTTTTTTAAACAAATCTAATAAAGTAAACAAGTGACCTTAAGGCAATGGACTAGATCTTGATTATTCCAACTGACAAATATACTGCGTTGTACAATATATTATTTTTCTTTATCCAAAAAGAATTCAACAGGATTGTCAGACATCTGTAAACATATTTATAGTTTTGTTCTGTTGTCTCATCTATTGTTATATGACTTGACAAAACTTCAGACTGTTGAAGTTGCTAATATTAGTAATGACATAGATGAATAACTATCTTCTCTCTTTAGCTTATTTAAAACTTCTAAAATCTGGATGAAAGATGGCATAAATTGTATAAAACCCAGAAACTTTTTTAGGTAAGATTTATTATAAGCCTTCTATTTTAAATTTATATTAAAAAAATAAAAGCTTCACATTTTGCAAGTACCTGTAGCCCAAGGTTCTTTTACTGTTTGTCTGGGAAATTCTCTGCTTCTCTTCCAGTGGGATAGACTTTACTTTCTACTGAAGATACCAAGGTGATCAGAAAACTATGCTGGAATTCAACTAGGCCTTCTAGGCTGAAGGCTTCTCTTGCAGAAATATGAGATATGTAATAACCATAAGCGTTGCTTAACATCCTCTGTACAAAAGGATGTTTTTTAAGCCTTTGCACTATTATGCAGTCTTGTTACTACCCTCCTCCTTCCCTGAGTTTATGCACAAAAAAATTTTATAAAATTAAAATAAACTTTATAGTTGAACTTTTAATCTGGAAATTGAGCACTCTTGAGCACTTGCTTTCATGTAGCATCCTGTTTAATGTATCTACTGACACTAACATCCGTATGTGTTTGTAGTTCTTACTCTGTCACTTGTCTCTTCCAGGACTGTTTGGGCAAGATTCCTGGATCATCATGGCAAAATGGTGGTTGTTGAGGGAAAAGAGGCCATAATGTGTCTTTTACTCTCTGGATCACTTACCTTGTGGGGTGATGCAGGAAGAGAAGCAGATCTGAAGAGCTACAAGTATGACGATGAGAAACAGTGGAACGGTTCAGGGAATAGGCTGATGCTGGCTGTGTGCCTGTTGTACTAATACAGGGTGCGCTCTGTGCCAGATACCGTTTATTTCCTTCCCAAAACACTGAGAAAATTGAGGGAGAATGTGCGGTCTGAAGTATGGCTTGTGACACAGCTGTAGTCAGGTCCTGCACAATTTGCAAAACCAGACTAATCTTCTGGAATGTGATTAAAAATTTTCAGCCTTGTCAGTTTAGCTTGGGTTGATGTAGTTGGTTGTTGATTTGTTGAGTCATGATAACCTCTCGTGTGAGCAAGTCCTGCCACTTGGAATTTATTAGCTTTGGTGCAGAACTCTGAATGTAAGTAGAGAGCTTTCAGTTCTGAAGTTAGTTTTGGTTGCAGTGTTGTAATGGTGTAGGAGCTGTACTGCATCAGGCACGTCCAAAGGATCTCGTTACGTTCAAAGACCTTTGTGCACTATTGCTTTCAGGCAGTCCCCCAAGTGGAGCAACTCAAAGGATCAGAATTGGCTAAAAGTGTCGCTAGAGAGATTGTAACAGCATGCTGAAAAAAGGGATTTTAAAGTTAGGAGGATACTTGGAGGCTTGTGTATTTGGATATTAATTCCTTTTCCAAATTCAATGAGTGTGGTCTTGTGCAGAGATCTTAGTCTTGTCATCAGGTGGGGCACTCTTCTAGCATTCCAGGAAAAAGTCTGCTTTCCAAAATAAAGTCTTGCTGTGAGTTCTAGAAACACGTTAGTTGTAAAACCAGTGTAGCTGCACGCTGCAGCTTTCTGATTGGAAGTCAGTCCTTTGGAATTTTGCAGGTGTCATTCACAGTCTCTCTGTTCAAAGGATTTCTGTCCATGGATTTGTATGCTGTTGGGCTAACTGCTGTTGATTTGTCCCTTTTGGAAACCGTTACAGTTGGTCTCCCACGCTTTTTGTGGCCATCCACCAAAAATGTGTAGTGCTATAATAATAAGAGTAGGGGTTTAAATTTTATTTATTTAAATATAGTAGTTGCCAAGTGGTAGCTCTGTGCTTGGAAGAAGCGCTTGTAAATGTCTGCCAGAGGCCATCACTGAAATGCATTAGACACTGTTAAAGGAGCTGGAGCTCTTAATTTTCCTTTTTCTCCCCTCAGTGATTTAAGAGATTTAATCAGTCCTCCTCTTAATCACCTTAAAGGGGTTACCTAGATTTATCTAAATCATTATATACAAAAAGGATATTCATACATGCCACTGCATGTGTACATACTTGAGTGTGTAGAATAAAATCCCTAGCATCACATAAGATACAGAAAATTATAGAATTTTTGTGGTTGGAAAAAATCTTTAGATCATTGAGTCCAACCATAA
>NW_010299009.1:0-8379 GCF_000700745.2 Antrostomus carolinensis | reverse complement strand
CTAGGTCATTTATGAATATATTGAATAATATGAACACTTTGCTTTTAAATGGGAGGGAGCAGGCCAAGTGGCCCTGCTCTCTTATCACCATAAAATAGTGATGCTCATTTATAAACTACAACTGTGGCAAATTTATGTCCCATGTCAGATCCCCAAGGCTATGAGATCATTGACTTCGATCAAGAGAGTGAATACCACTGTATAACAGTCAAAGGCCTTTAAGTAAGGCAGGTATTCTTGTGTTTTTCAAGCCAGGTCAGCTCAACACCCTAATAATGCTGTTCCAGGTTATATAAAGTAATGGTTCAATTTGGATAATATTCTACTTCCTTGTTTTTCCTTTAGACATGTATTTTTTAAATTCCATTTCTCACTTTGCTTCATTCTTGCAATATGTCAAGCAACTACAACAGTCACGCAAAAGAGGGAAAGCAATGGGGTGTATAGATTTATTTGCTGTTTTAGATGTAAAGCCTTGTCAGCTATACAAAGTACATTAATCAATGTATGGACTTTTCCAGCTCATCACATATTCCATAGGTAGCACCTATACGTTGCCAAAAATGCTAACTCATTAATTTATCTTTAAAAGCCAGGTGGTCTCCAAAAAATGAGTACTGAAAGCTGTCACATTGACATTGTTGTGGATCATGGGAAAGATAAGAAACTGCCTTAAAGCCCTTATAGGCAATGCTTCCAAACTTGCCATGGAGATTAAAATAAAGAGGATCTGACCTCAATTCATGACTTGTATTGATACTGGGACATGCCTCAAAACAAAATGCATCCCATTCTCTATCCTGCATAAATTGCCTTTTTCTTCTCAAAGCTTATAATCTGGAAAGACACAATTTCTCATGAGTACATCCTTAAATTTTTTTATATAGTCAATAGAACAGACTTAAAATTACAAGAAGCAGGAATTAAACAAAGCAACGTATCTGTTGGAACACCTGTCTGTTTGTACTGGGCTGAACATTTTCACTACTGTGCTTTCGGCAGGAAAACTATTGCAAGAAAGGCCAGGTTTAAATTTATTTTGAAACTTAATTTTTGCATTTAAAAACAAGTTAAAATAATTTTCTTCTCCAAGTAGTAGTCTTTTAATTTCGAAATAGAAAATTACTTGGAATATTAATCTTTTTTTTTCCTATTGAAGAGTTGACTTCCTTCCGTTCCCCCTTGAGGCAATGTGGGATTTAAAGTGACAGGTAAAACCAGAACCAGAATCTTAAAATAATACTAAGTTAGCAAATGCCAAAAATGAATTTTTTATTAAGAAATAAAACCACAATGATGCCTATAGGCAATTTAAACGGAATAAATTTCCCAAATGACCTAAAATCCTTTTGTTTACTTTTTAATTAGCATAAATCATGAATGATACTGAAACAACACAACTTGAAGTATATTCCAATATTCTCTGCCCGTGGTCATGCTATGCCTGTTTCAGGCTATAGGTATTTTATAAGAGAACACTGCTTCTACAATCATGCCCACGTATGGGAACATGCACACAGCTCTATCCACCAAGGAAACTGAGCACAATTTATCTGTTGATGTGCTCGAAAGTTAAGATAGCAGATATGCTGCTTCCCTACCTGCAACTCCAGATTTTGGCAGGTAGGCATTCCCCTACCATTTTATCTATTGCTCTATTTATTTTCTCCAGTCAATTTTCTTTTAGATTACCTGAGCAAAGCTTCCTAAAGGAACAGTACCAGTCAGAGAAAATGGACCAAAACTTGCTGTTTGGTCCTCCCCTAAGGCAACGCTTCCTGATTCCCTCAGCTCCTCAGCGCTTACAAAATACATCTACACCAATTCCTGTGCGCTGATGCTTTTCCACAGCTTCAGCAAAGGACCCGCAGCTGCTCATCTCCTCTTTTCTCCCTTCTCATTTTGAGATGCAGGTGAGAGAAATCCCAACATTTTCCTTGCAAGTGGCAAGGAAAACCTCTGTGCACTTCTGTTGTCTCCGTGGGCACTTCAACAATTTGTTGAATATTGAATGATCTGGAACATCTCATTGGCACATCCAAATGCCAGTTTGGGGGTTTGCTATTCACTGCGCTTCTCCCTCCCAGTCCTAATGCAGCTGTGAAGCAGCCAAACACGCTGGCCTTGAGCTCCAGCAGCAACTCATAACATCAGGACTTTTATCAATGATGTTCTCATAACAAGTTCTACACTGAAACTGAAACACAGCTCTTCTAATTACTAAGAAGAAAATGAACTCTATCCTAGCAAAACCAGGACAGGAAGGAGTAAACCAAACTTCTGAGGTGGGTCACACTGTGCAGCTTGACCACTTGAGCTGTTCCTGGTCAGAAATAGCAGCTAATGCATGAAGCAATTGTGTGTAGCTCCCACTAGTCCTCACAGGAGATGCCCTTTTTCTGGCAAGTGGGGCAGCCAGCACTGAAGAGGAGAATGTTATCAAACAGGTGAGGGGGTTACAAGTCTCTCTGGGGTTTGTGACAGATTTTGAGAGTAGGATGTATATTTGCCATTGAGAGACTTTCTTGCTTGGTCCTTTCTATAACACACGTTGACAAACCAAGCGGTGTCACTCTGAAGTTGTCACAGTGCCTGAGTCATGGGCAAGGACTGTGTTGCATAAGGTACCAGCAAGCAAAGGAAAGTGAGGACAGGAACAGTTTGCACATGCTGTTGATTACACAAAGGAGAACCAGGCTGCTGAAATCCAAGGAAGTGAAGTGTCTAACACTGATGAGGACTAGGCAGAAATGAGACATGTTCTATTTCATATTGCTACAGCACATAATGTGCAGTTTCCCACAAGCATCCCCTTCCTCCTCAGGAAAAGAACAAATGGCTTTTAGGAGCTGAGGGGGCTTTTCCTGTCAGAGGGGTGCAAGAGTGCTGTGGAATGGAAGGAAATACTATTGCCATGCGCAGCAGGGGGATGTGCTACACACTCACGTCAGAGGCCCTGGATCTCAGTGGAAGATATTTATAACTCTGCCTCTGAAGAAGATGAAAGTAGTTCTTATGCTGAGAAAGGGAACAATAAGCGTTACCTAAAAATAAACGTCCCAAGTCAATGCCACCTATTTCTACATTCCCTGTTTCTGAGCAGGCTAAATGAACTATATCGAGAAACATCTGGGTTGTTCAAAGAGTAATAAGGCCATTCTGGAATTAGAATGGCTTTTACTCTCAAACTCTGCTAATTTATCAGCAGTTTTCTGTACTCTGCAATATCATCTCTCACTGAGTTGAGAAAGGCAATTTAGTCAGCACAAGGGTGGTAGCTGATCCAGACAATGACCAGGGTAAGGTGACCGATGAAAGTGCGCATTAATTGCACTCCCCCATTAATTGTTTTAACTCCTGCTAGCCTCCTTATGAGCATTACCAGGTTATGCTTTGAGCTGACACTCCTTCCCCACTTCTGTTTCCACCACAAAACCCAGAGGGGTTTTCAAGCTGAAGAAGACTGAAAAGTACCCCCAACTGGGCTATGCTCATTCAAGAATTTCAAAGCGCTCTCCAAATGACTTGGCAGAGTTTCACAAAACTCCTGATTTGTAAGCTACTGCACCCACCCGGGGTGCAGAGCCACTGCTGAGTAGGTGGAGCTCTGAAACTGCCTCAGATCTCTCTGACCATGGAGCAGTCTGTGCTTAGAAGGTGTGTGAAGTAAAAGAAACAAACAAAAAGAACCCCATAAACAATATACTTTCACCTAGTCGCTGTAGATTCAGAAAAGAAATGGCTGAGAGTGGGTCATTACTGCAGATCACTTCTGGCCTGGTTTGGTTTCAGAGAACTTCTTCCTAAGCAATCAGCCTGTCTAGCCTAAGTGAGCCTGATTTGGAGCTTGTTTTCTTTCTCTGAGGAACAGCTGGGTCATAGTGTCATCTTTCTTTCTCCTGGACAGGCTGGAGAGCTGGGCGGAAAGGAACCTAAGGAAGTTCAACACAGGAAAGTGTAGAGCCTTGCACCTAGGGAGGGTTAGCCCCCATGCACCAGTACAGGTTGGGTGTTGACCTGCTGGAAAGCAGCTCTGTAGAGAAGGACCTGGGAGTCCTGGTGGCCAGCAAGTTAACCATGAGCTGGCAATGTGCCCTCGTGGCCAAGAAGGCCAATGGTATCCTGGGGTGCATTAAGAAGAGTGTGACCAGAAGGTCAAGGGAAGTTCTCCTCCCTCTCTACTGTGCCCTGGTGAGGCCACATCTGGAGTTCTGTATCCAGTTCTGGGCTCCCCATTTTGAGAAAGGTGAAGAGCTACTGGAGAGAGTCCAGCAGAGGGCTATGAAGATGATTAAGGAGTCTGGAGCATCTCTCCTATGAGGAAAGGCTGAGAGTCCTGGGTCTGTTTAGCCTGGAGAAGAGAAGGCTGAGAGGGGATTTTATCAATGATTATAAATATCTAAAGGAAGAGTGTCAAAAGGGTGTGGCCAGACTCTTTTCAGTGATGCCCAGGGACAGGACAAGGGGCAACAGGCACAAACTGGAGCACAGGAAGTTCCATCTGAAGATAAGGAAAAACTTCTTTACAGTGAGGGTGACGGAGCACTGGAACAGGCTGCCCAGGGACGTTGTGGAGTCTCCATCTCTGGAGATGTTCAAAACCCCCCTGAACACTTTCCTGTGCAACCTGCTCCAGATGAACCTGCTTTGGCAGGGGGGTTGGACTAGGTGATCTCCTGAGGTTCCTTCCAGCCCCTATGATTCTGTGATTCTGTGACTCCTTCTCTGCTGGTGCAATCCCAGAGAAATGCAAGCTGCCCCCTCCTTGCAGGGATACCGCTCTGTTGTAGCACCTTCACACTGGGCCTTCCTTTCTAAAAAGGTCTTCATTTCAAGGCCTTTCAAAGGTCTTCATTCTAAAAAGCCTTTTCAAAAAGGCTGTCCTTAGTAACCCCTGCTGTGGGAAAACTGGATTTTAAAGTGGATTCAGAGCTTTTAGACCGAGACTTTCATTTGTCTCCACTCAGCATGAAGATAAGTGAGCAGATGTAGAGCAGGCAGTATACCTTAGAGGTGCGGTCAGAAACCATCTCTGCATTCAATCCCAACAGCTCAGAAATATACAAACAATAACCAAATGTACAATCTAAACACTATAGTGTCAGACTAGCAAACCAACCCTGTATGGACGCATCCACTGGAAAGTCAGCTCAGTGGGTCAGTCAGAAGAAGCGCTGAATGGGAAAAAAAAATGGCACCAGTACATTTTCCCTGGCAGACAGCAGCAGTTCTGGGAAACCCCAGCAGAGGGCAATGGCGGATGGACCACTGCATCTGTCCCTGCAGAGCACCCCTGCCACACAAAAAGTTCTTTGGAGGAAACAGGTAAGTGAATCCATTGTCCTTCTTTGGCACAGACCAGAAAGACTAAGCTGGAAGTGGTTAGTGTGGAGGGGGAAAGGGCAACCAGATAAAGCAGAGATTCAGACATCAGCAAAAGCCCTGTCTGCTTTACCTCTGGTCATGGGAACGTTTTCATTTTGAAATCTTAATGCTAGCCTTAATGTCCTTTTGAAAGGGACAGAAAGTGATCCAGACCAGAATTTGTTAAATGTAACTTACGTAAAAGCAGAGCCACGGTTTGAGGCGGTTAAGCCAAACTCTCTTACATTGGATTTTCGCACTTCTGAGTATAAAACCTCGGACATCTCAGCTTGGGGGTGAAAAATAGGAACATCCAGAACCAGCAGCCACTTTAGAAAACACTAATGAGATTGTATGTCATGTGCACTGAAATGCAGTGACCAGTCATTAATTATACAGGCGTGCTGCAAAAGCATGTAAGAATATCTGTTTTGACCAAGGAAGGATGTGAAGAAATGTTTACAGATCCTTTCACAGCAATAACCATAAATAACAAGTAACCAGCGACAGGAACAAGTGCTGCTGTAATATTGCTTTCATTTGTCGTACGAGCATCCGCAGGCACTGCGAGGGCAAGTGACTGTCGCAGGAGATAAAAAGGTGGTGCCATGCAACGCAAGACACCAGCCAGGGGACCCCCTCCCCTGGCTTTAACCTGCACAACCACTCCAAAAGCAAAGCCAGCATCCATCGGGGAGAGTGGGCATGGGCGGAGTGAGCAGGCAGGAGAAGGGAGGAGAGCAGAGCCTCTCATTGGCAAGGAGAGGCTGCAGAGAGCAAGAGGAGAAATGGCAATTGCACCAGGGAGGGATACAGAAGGGAGCTGAGGGCATAGACAGAAACCAAGCCAGGATGCAGCAACTGACCTGGGAGTGTGGCTGATCCAACAGCACTTGGATCAAACCTCCCTCCAGCGTGGAAGGGCTGGACCTGACTGGGGCTGCCCTGGCTGGGGAGAGAGATGGAGGAGCACAGCAAAAAGAAGATACTCTCCAGATTTGGTGGGGGTTTTTTAAAAAAAAACAAAAACAACAAAACATTCCCATGTAAATATGGCACTCACCACATCACCTGCTTACATTATTTTTCTTGAGGGAGCTGGAATCTAGGTCCCTGCATGCTCTGTGACCTGGGAGGAGGGCACAGAGTCTGGAATTCAAAGCTCAAGGGCAGCAGCCGGTACCCACTCCGGTTCCTGGCTCTGCCATTAACTTCCTCTGTTAGCGTGGCCAAGTCACACAAGAATTTCAAGTGAATCTCAGGGAATCGGGCATCCTGTCTGAAAGAAATTTGGGAGCAGCTGAATGCATAACTACAGCAGGCACCTTGGAAAGCTGTCAGATTTTCAACTATGACAATAACTAGGGCTGCTACATTCCCCTGATAGCTGGGGTCAAGCAAGGATCACTGGGACACCAAGAGCCAACATATATCAACAGCATCTCTGAAAAGCTGAAGATGCAGGCAATAGATAATGGCACACAGCTGTGACTGTCTGTAACACAAGCCGTGCTGAAGAGCTGGCCGGGCTGGAGGGCCTGGCTCACCAGCTACCTGAGCAAATGCTAAGATCTGCCTTATCGCCTAAAGGCATCAGATAAGGCTGAACATGAGCGCAATTTACCGCCTACTTCCTAAGCATCGCTGATTTCCACAAAGATGAAATTAAACTTCCATCTGTATGGGTGGAAAGAATCCCTCAAGCTCAATTGGTTCACTAATTAAAATAGCTTTTTGTCTGAGTTAAAAAAATAACAAGTGCTACGTTGTCACAAATCTACGAGGTGTTGTGAAGGGAGATAGATGTACAACCAACGTGTCTTCAAATCTCTGGCTGAATCTCCATTAATCCCCTGCATTCCAGATATCAGAGCAGTCACGCTAGCCTGGGAATCTGCTTCCAGTTGGTCAATAGCAACATGAAAATCTTTAAACCTCCTTTTGATCCAGACATAAGTCATGCAGATCTGCATCTCGCAGACCAGCCATCGGTTCTCCCAAGACTACCTGCTGCAAACTGGAGATACCATCCACAGAGCCAGTGGGACTGCGACGCAGGGAGTATTCTAATGTCTGGGAAGAGTGCTGCCTCCCAGATCCCATCACTTATTAATGAGTTGTTATTCATTGCTGAAATCCTGCCAATTGGTAGTACACAGGCAGTCAGGCAAGATGATCATCTTGGTCCACAGCAGCTTTAGCCTGTGAGTGAGACGTGGAGCGTAAGCCACGCTGATTTCCATAGGGTGCAGAATCTGGGAGAGTTGCTTCCAATCTTCAGACATAATCTCATGCACTGACAAAAGAAATGTGACTTTGCCTAACTCTCACCTTAGACATTATGTGACTGCAAGGCCCATCACATCCCATCTCCAGGCTGGTAGCCTTTGCAGGACACAGTAACTGTCTCACAAGGAAAGTAAAAGGAAAGAATGGGAAATAGCTTTGTAAACTGCATTTCTTCCTCTTCTTCTGCTGAATGAGAGAGGCACTTTTTGTGGGAATCCCTTCTTGTGTTAGACTGTACCTCTTCTACTTATCCCAGAAACATTCAGGTTAGGAGGAGGAGGAGGTCTGAGATATGGGAGGTGAGGAATGTTTGGCCTCTTCCTGGTTGTATGCCCCAGGTATTCCCTGACCACCACGTACAGCTTATTTACACGGCAGTGCAGATGTGCTTGTGTGTGCACCATTTTCCTGATAATCTCTCCCAAGCTGCTGCACTTCTGAGCTCCCCAGAGCTGAGAACAGATGAAGATATTTTAAGAAAAAACCCCTACATTTTTAGAAAGAAAAATCACAGTTTTAACAAAAAACAACCCCTCACTATAATTACATGAAGGTACTTATAATAATCTAGACTCTTCTTGCTGCTACTTTGAAATCTTGCTATGATACAATGGGATATCATGCAAGATTGGCACAGTTTATGTTTTATAAACATATGTAAAAATATATTATGCTCTATCACAGAATTGCATCCCAGATATAGAATCATAGAATGGTTTGGATTGG